>NW_027617452.1:0-116687 GCF_964187855.1 Myxine glutinosa
AGTGTTGAAAAACCACTTTTCGCACTTGTGTTAGTGTTGAAAAACCACTTTTCGCACTTGTGTTGGTGCAGGAAACCACTTTTGCACTTGTATTAGTGTGGAAAAAATCTACTTTTCGCACTTGTGTTAGTGTTGAAAAACCACTTTTCGCACTTGTGTTAGTGTTGAAAAACAACTTTTCGCACTTGTGTTGGTGCAGGAAACCACTTTTGCACTTGTATTAGTGTGGAAAAACCACTTTTGCACTTGTATTATTGTGGAAAAAACACTTTTTGCACTTGTGATAGTGTTGAAAAACCACTTTTCGCACTTGTGTTAGTGTTGAAAAACCACTTTTCGCACTTGTGTTGGTGCAGGAAACCACTTTTGCACTTGTATTAGTGTGGAAAAAACACTTTTTGCACTTGTGATAGTGTTGAAAAACCACTTTTCGCACTTGTGTTAGTGTTGAAAAACCACTTTTCGCACTTGTGTTGGTGCAGGAAACCACTTTTGCACTTGTATTAGTGTGGAAAAACCACTTTTCGCACTTTTGTTAGTGTTGAAAAACCACTTTTCGCACTTGTGTTAGTGTTGAAAAACCACTTTTCACACTTGCGTTAGTGTTGAAAAACCACTTTTTGCACTTGTGTTGGTGCAGGAAACCACTTTTGCACTTGTATTAGTGTGGAAAAACCACTTTTCGCACTTGTGTTCGTGTTGAAAAAACACTTTTAGCACTTGTGTTAGTGTTGAAAAACCACTTTTAGCACTTGTGTTAGTGTTGAAAAACCACTTTTCGCACTTGTGTTGGTGCAGGAAACCACTTTTGCACTTGTATTAGTGTGGAAAAACCACTTTTCGCACTTGTGTTAGTGTTGAAAAACCACTTTTCGCACTTGTGATAGTGTTGAAAAACCACTTTTCGCACTTGTGTTAGTGTTGAAAAACCACTTTTCGCACTTGTGTTGGTGCAGGAAACCACTTTTGTACTTGTATTAGTGTGGAAAAACCACTTTTGCACTTGTATTAGTGTGGAAAAAACACTTTTTGCACTTGTGTTAGTGTTGAAAAACCACTTTTCGCACTTGTGTTAGTGTTGAAAAACCACTTTTCGCACTTGTGTTGGTGCAGGAAACCACTTTTGCACTTGTGTTAGTGTGGAAAAACCACTTTTGCACTTGTATTAGTGTGGAAAAAACACCTTTTGCACTTGTGATAGTGTTGAAAAACCACTTATCGCACTTGTGTTAGTGTTGAAAAACCACTTTTCGCACTTGTGTTGGTGCAGCAAACCACTTTTGCACTTGTATTAATGTGGAAAAAACACTTTTCGCACTTGTGTTAGTGTTGAAAAACCACTTTTCGCACTTGTGTTAGTGTTGAAAAACCACTTTTCGCACTTGAGTTAGTGTTGAAAAACCACTTTTCGCACTTGTGTTAGTGTTGAAAAACCACTTTTCGCACTTGTGTTGGTGCAGGAAACCACTTTTGCACTTGTATTAGTGTGGAAAAAACAGTTTTTGCACTTGTATTAGTGTGGAAAAACCACTTTTGGCACTTGTGTTAGTGTTGAAAAACAACTTTTCGCACTTGTGTTAGTGTTGAAAAACCACTTTTCGCACTTGTGTTAGTGTTGAAAAACCACTTTTCGCACTTGTGCTGGTGCAGGAAACCACTTTTGCACTTGTATTAGTGTGGAAAAAACACTTTTTGCACTTGTGATAGTGTTGAAAAAACACTTTTTGCACTTGTGTTAGTGTTGAAAAACCACTTTTCGCACTTGTGTTGGTGCAGGAAACCACTTTTGCAGTTGTATTAGTGTGGAAAAACCACTTTTCGCACTTGTGTTGGTGCAGGAAACCACTTTTGCCCTTGTATTAGTGTGGAAAAAACACTTTTTGCACTTGTGATAGTGTTGAAAAACCACTTTTCGCACTTGTGTTAGTGTTGAAAAACCACTTTTCGCACTTGTGTTGGTGCAGGAAACCACTTTTGCACTTGTATTAGTGTGGAAAAACCACTTTTGCACTTGTATTAGTGTGGAAAAAACACTTTTTGCACTTGTGTTAGTGTTGAAAAACCACTTTTCGCATTTGTGTTAGTGTTGAAAAACCACTTTTCGCACTTGTTTTGGTGCAGGAAACCACTTTTGCACTTGTATTAGTGTGGAAAAACCACTTTTCGCACTTGTGTTAGTGTTGAAATACCACTTTTCGCACTTGTGTTAGTGTTGAAAAACCACTTTTCGCACTTGTGTTGGTGCAGGAAACCACTTTTGCACTTGTATTAGTGTGGAAAAACCACTTTTGCACTTGTATTAGTGTGGAAAAAACACTTTTTGCACTTGTGATAGTGTTGAAAAACCACTTTTCGCACTTGTGTTAGTGTTGAAAAACCACTTTTCACACTTGTGTTGGTGCAGGAAACCACTTTTGCACTTGTATTGGTGTTGAAAAACCACTTTTCGCACTTGTGTTAGTGTTGAAAAACCACTTTTCGCACTTGTGTTAGTGTTGAAAAACCACTTTTCGCACTTGTGTTAGTGTTGAAAAACCACTTTTCGCACTTGTGTTAGTGTTGAAAAACCACTTTTCGCACTTGTGTTAGTGTTGAAAAACCACTTTTCGCACTTGTGTTGGTGCAGGAAACCACTTTTGCACTTGTATTAGTGTGGAAAAAACAGTTTTTGCACTTGTATTAGTGTGGAAAAACCACTTTTGGCACTTGTGTTAGTGTTGAAAAACAACTTTTCGCACTTGTGTTAGTGTTGAAAAACCACTTTTCGCACTTGTGTTAGTGTTGAAAAACCACTTTTCGCACTTGTGCTGGTGCAGGAAACCACTTTTGCACTTGTATTAGTGTGGAAAAAACACTTTTTGCACTTGTGATAGTGTTGAAAAACCACTTTTCGCACTTGTGTTAGTGTTGAAAAACCACTTTTCGCACTTGTGTTGGTGCAGGAAACCACTTTTGCACTTGTATTAGTGTGGAAAAACCACTTTTCGCACTTGTGTTAGTGTTGAAAAACCACTTTTCGCACTTGTGATAGTGTTGAAAAACCACTTTTCGCACTTGTGTTAGTGTTGAAAAACCACTTTTCGCACTTGTGTTTGTGCAGGAAACCACTTTTGCACTTGTATTAGTGTGGAAAAAACACTTTTTGCACTTGTGATAGTGTTGAAAAACCACTTTTCGCACTTGTGTTAGTGTTGAAAAACCACTTTTCGCACTTGTGTTGGTGCAGGAAACCACTTTTGCACTTGTATTAGTGTGGAAAAAATACTTTTCGCACTTGTGTTAGTGTTGAAAAACCACTTTTCGCACTTGTGTTAGTGTTGAAAAACAACTTTTCGCACTTGTGTTGGTGCAGGAAACCACTTTTGCACTTGTATTAGTGTGGAAAAACCACTTTTGCACTTGTATTATTGTGGAAAAAACACTTTTTGCACTTGTGATAGTGTTGAAAAACCACTTTTCGCACTTGTGTTAGTGTTGAAAAACCACTTTTCGCACTTGTGTTGGTGCAGGAAACCACTTTTGCACTTGTATTAGTGTGGAAAAAACACTTTTTGCACTTGTGATAGTGTTGAAAAACCACTTTTCGCACTTGTGTTAGTGTTGAAAAACCACTTTTCGCACTTGTGTTGGTGCAGGAAACCACTTTTGCACTTGTATTAGTGTGGAAAAACCACTTTTCGCACTTGTGTTAGTGTTGAAAAACCACTTTTCGCACTTGTGTTGGTGCAGGAAACCACTTTTGCACTTGTATTAGTGTGGAAAAAACAGTTTTTGCACTTGTATTAGTGTGGAAAAACCACTTTTGGCACTTGTGTTAGTGTTGAAAAACCACTTTTCGCACTTGTGCTGGTGCAGGAAACCACTTTTGCACTTGTATTAGTGTGGAAAAACCACTTTTCGCACTTGTGTTAGTGTTGAAAAACCACTTTTCGCACTTGTGATAGTGTTGAAAAACCACTTTTCGCACTTGTGTTAGTGTTGAAAAACCACTTTTCGCACTTGTGTTAGTGCAGGAAACCACTTTTGCACTTGTATTAGTGTGGAAAAAACACTTTTTGCACTTGTGATAGTGTTGAAAAACCACTTTTCGCACTTGTGTTAGTGTTGAAAAACCACTTTTCGCACTTGTGTTGGTGCAGGAAACCACTTTTGCACTTGTATTAGTGTGGAAAAAATACTTTTCGCACTTGTGTTAGTGTTGAAAAACCACTTTTCGCACTTGTGTTAGTGTTGAAAAACAACTTTTCGCACTTGTGTTGGTGCAGGAAACCACTTTTGCACTTGTATTAGTGTGGAAAAACCACTTTTGCACTTGTATTATTGTGGAAAAAACACTTTTTGCACTTGTGATAGTGTTGAAAAACCACTTTTCGCACTTGTGTTAGTGTTGAAAAACCACTTTTCGCACTTGTGTTGGTGCAGGAAACCACTTTTGCACTTGTATTAGTGTGGAAAAAACACTTTTTGCACTTGTGATAGTGTTGAAAAACCACTTTTCGCACTTGTGTTAGTGTTGAAAAACCACTTTTCGCACTTGTGTTGGTGCAGGAAACCACTTTTGCACTTGTATTAGTGTGGAAAAACCACTTTTCGCACTTTTGTTAGTGTTGAAAAACCACTTTTCGCACTTGTGTTAGTGTTGAAAAACCACTTTTCGCACTTGTGTTAGTGTTGAAAAACCACTTTTCGCACTTGTGTTGGTGCAGGAAACCACTTTTGCACTTGTATTAGTGTGGAAAAAACACTTTTTGCACTTGTGATAGTGTTGAAAAACCACTTTTCGCACTTGTGTTAGTGTTGAAAAACCACTTTTCGCACTTGTGTTGGTGCAGGAAACCACTTTTGCACTTGTATTAGTGTGGAAAAACCACTTTTCGCACTTTTGTTAGTGTTGAAAAACCACTTTTCGCACTTGTGTTAGTGTTGAAAAACCACTTTTCACACTTGCGTTAGTGTTGAAAAACCACTTTTTGCACTTGTGTTGGTGCAGGAAACCACTTTTGCACTTGTATTAGTGTGGAAAAACCACTTTTCGCACTTGTGTTCGTGTTGAAAAAACACTTTTAGCACTTGTGTTGGTGCAGGAAACCACTTTTGCACTTGTATTAGTGTGGAAAAAACACTTTTTGCACTTGTGATAGTGTTGAAAAACCACTTTTCGCACTTGTGTTAGTGTTGAAAAACCACTTTTCACACTTGTGTTGGTGCAGGAAACCACTTTTGCACTTGTATTGGTGTTGAAAAACCACTTTTCGCACTTGTGTTAGTGTTGAAAAACCACTTTTCGCACTTGTGTTAGTGTTGAAAAACCACTTTTCGCACTTGTGTTAGTGTTGAAAAACCACTTTTCGCACTTGTGTTAGTGTTGAAAAACCACTTTTCGCACTTGTGTTAGTGTTGAAAAACCACTTTTCGCACTTGTGTTGGTGCAGGAAACCACTTTTGCACTTGTATTAGTGTGGAAAAAACAGTTTTTGCACTTGTATTAGTGTGGAAAAACCACTTTTGGCACTTGTGTTAGTGTTGAAAAACAACTTTTCGCACTTGTGTTAGTGTTGAAAAACCACTTTTCGCACTTGTGTTAGTGTTGAAAAACCACTTTTCGCACTTGTGCTGGTGCAGGAAACCACTTTTGCACTTGTATTAGTGTGGAAAAAACACTTTTTGCACTTGTGATAGTGTTGAAAAACCACTTTTCGCACTTGTGTTAGTGTTGAAAAACCACTTTTCGCACTTGTGTTGGTGCAGGAAACCACTTTTGCACTTGTATTAGTGTGGAAAAACCACTTTTCGCACTTGTGTTAGTGTTGAAAAACCACTTTTCGCACTTGTGATAGTGTTGAAAAACCACTTTTCGCACTTGTGTTAGTGTTGAAAAACCACTTTTCGCACTTGTGTTTGTGCAGGAAACCACTTTTGCACTTGTATTAGTGTGGAAAAAACACTTTTTGCACTTGTGATAGTGTTGAAAAACCACTTTTCGCACTTGTGTTAGTGTTGAAAAACCACTTTTCGCACTTGTGTTGGTGCAGGAAACCACTTTTGCACTTGTATTAGTGTGGAAAAAATACTTTTCGCACTTGTGTTAGTGTTGAAAAACCACTTTTCGCACTTGTGTTAGTGTTGAAAAACAACTTTTCGCACTTGTGTTGGTGCAGGAAACCACTTTTGCACTTGTATTAGTGTGGAAAAACCACTTTTGCACTTGTATTATTGTGGAAAAAACACTTTTTGCACTTGTGATAGTGTTGAAAAACCACTTTTCGCACTTGTGTTAGTGTTGAAAAACCACTTTTCGCACTTGTGTTGGTGCAGGAAACCACTTTTGCACTTGTATTAGTGTGGAAAAACCACTTTTGCACTTGTATTATTGTGGAAAAAACACTTTTTGCACTTGTGATAGTGTTGAAAAACCACTTTTCGCACTTGTGTTAGTGTTGAAAAACCACTTTTCGCACTTGTGTTGGTGCAGGAAACCACTTTTGCAGTTGTATTAGTGTGGAAAAACCACTTTTCGCACTTGTGTTGGTGCAGGAAACCACTTTTGCACTTGTATTAGTGTGGAAAAAACACTTTTTGCACTTGTGATAGTGTTGAAAAACCACTTTTTGCACATGTGTTAGTGTTGAAAAACCACTTTTCGCACTTGTGTTGGTGCAGGAAACCACTTTTGCACTTGTATTAGTGTGGAAAAACCACTTTTGCACTTGTATTAGTGTGGAAAAAACACTTTTTGCACTTGTGTTAGTGTTGAAAAACCACTTTTCGCACTTGTGTTAGTGTTGAAAAACCACTTTTCGCACTTGTTTTGGTGCAGGAAACCACTTTTGCACTTGTATTAGTGTGGAAAAACCACTTTTCGCACTTGTGTTAGTGTTGAAATACCACTTTTCGCACTTGTGTTAGTGTTGAAAAACCACTTTTCGCACTTGTGTTGGTGCAGGAAACCACTTTTGCACTTGTATTAGTGTGGAAAAACCACTTTTGCACTTGTATTAGTGTGGAAAAAACACTTTTTGCACTTGTGATAGTGTTGAAAAACCACTTTTCGCACTTGTGTTAGTGTTGAAAAACCACTTTTCACACTTGTGTTGGTGCAGGAAACCACTTTTGCACTTGTATTGGTGTTGAAAAACCACTTTTCGCACTTGTGTTAGTGTTGAAAAACCACTTTTCGCACTTGTGTTAGTGTTGAAAAACCACTTTTCGCACTTGTGTTAGTGTTGAAAAACCACTTTTCGCACTTGTGTTAGTGTTGAAAAACCACTTTTCGCACTTGTGTTAGTGTTGAAAAACCACTTTTTGCACTTGTGTTGGTGCAGGAAACCACTTTTGCACTTGTATTAGTGTGGAAAAAACAGTTTTTGCACTTGTATTAGTGTGGAAAAACCACTTTTGGCACTTGTGTTAGTGTTGAAAAACAACTTTTCGCACTTGTGTTAGTGTTGAAAAACCACTTTTCGCACTTGTGTTAGTGTTGAAAAACCACTTTTCGCACTTGTGCTGGTGCAGGAAACCACTTTTGCACTTGTATTAGTGTGGAAAAAACACTTTTTGCACTTGTGATAGTGTTGAAAAACCACTTTTCGCACTTGTGTTAGTGTTGAAAAACCACTTTTCGCACTTGTGTTGGTGCAGGAAACCACTTTTGCACTTGTATTAGTGTGGAAAAACCACTTTTCGCACTTGTGATAGTGTTGAAAAACCACTTTTCGCACTTGTGTTAGTGTTGAAAAACCACTTTTCGCACTTGTGTTAGTGCAGGAAACCACTTTTGCACTTGTATTAGTGTGGAAAAAACACTTTTTGCACTTGTGATAGTGTTGAAAAACCACTTTTCGCACTTGTGTTAGTGTTGAAAAACCACTTTTCGCACTTGTGTTGGTGCAGGAAACCACTTTTGCACTTGTATTAGTGTGGAAAAAATACTTTTCGCACTTGTGTTAGTGTTGAAAAACCACTTTTCGCACTTGTGTTAGTGTTGAAAAACAACTTTTCGCACTTGTGTTGGTGCAGGAAACCACTTTTGCACTTGTATTAGTGTGGAAAAACCACTTTTGCACTTGTATTATTGTGGAAAAAACACTTTTTGCACTTGTGATAGTGTTGAAAAACCACTTTTCGCACTTGTGTTAGTGTTGAAAAACCACTTTTCGCACTTGTGTTGGTGCAGGAAACCACTTTTGCACTTGTATTAGTGTGGAAAAAACACTTTTTGCACTTGTGATAGTGTTGAAAAACCACTTTTCGCACTTGTGTTAGTGTTGAAAAACCACTTTTCGCACTTGTGTTGGTGCAGGAAACCACTTTTGCACTTGTATTAGTGTGGAAAAACCACTTTTCGCACTTTTGTTAGTGTTGAAAAACCACTTTTCGCACTTGTGTTAGTGTTGAAAAACCACTTTTCACACTTGCGTTAGTGTTGAAAAACCACTTTTTGCACTTGTGTTGGTGCAGGAAACCACTTTTGCACTTGTATTAGTGTGGAAAAACCACTTTTCGCACTTGTGTTCGTGTTGAAAAAACACTTTTAGCACTTGTGTTAGTGTTGAAAAACCACTTTTAGCACTTGTGTTAGTGTTGAAAAACCACTTTTCGCACTTGTGTTGGTGCAGGAAACCACTTTTGCACTTGTATTAGTGTGGAAAAACCACTTTTCGCACTTGTGTTAGTGTTGAAAAACCACTTTTCGCACTTGTGATAGTGTTGAAAAACCACTTTTCGCACTTGTGTTAGTGTTGAAAAACCACTTTTCGCACTTGTGTTGGTGCAGGAAACCACTTTTGTACTTGTATTAGTGTGGAAAAACCACTTTTGCACTTGTATTAGTGTGGAAAAAACACTTTTTGCACTTGTGTTAGTGTTGAAAAACCACTTTTCGCACTTGTGTTAGTGTTGAAAAACCACTTTTCGCACTTGTGTTGGTGCAGGAAACCACTTTTGCACTTGTGTTAGTGTGGAAAAACCACTTTTGCACTTGTATTAGTGTGGAAAAAACACCTTTTGCACTTGTGATAGTGTTGAAAAACCACTTATCGCACTTGTGTTAGTGTTGAAAAACCACTTTTCGCACTTGTGTTGGTGCAGCAAACCACTTTTGCACTTGTATTAATGTGGAAAAAACACTTTTCGCACTTGTGTTAGTGTTGAAAAACCACTTTTCGCACTTGTGTTAGTGTTGAAAAACCACTTTTCGCACTTGAGTTAGTGTTGAAAAACCACTTTTCGCACTTGTGTTAGTGTTGAAAAACCACTTTTCGCACTTGTGTTGGTGCAGGAAACCACTTTTGCACTTGTATTAGTGTGGAAAAAACAGTTTTTGCACTTGTATTAGTGTGGAAAAACCACTTTTGGCACTTGTGTTAGTGTTGAAAAACAACTTTTCGCACTTGTGTTAGTGTTGAAAAACCACTTTTCGCACTTGTGTTAGTGTTGAAAAACCACTTTTCGCACTTGTGCTGGTGCAGGAAACCACTTTTGCACTTGTATTAGTGTGGAAAAAACACTTTTTGCACTTGTGATAGTGTTGAAAAAACACTTTTTGCACTTGTGTTAGTGTTGAAAAACCACTTTTCGCACTTGTGTTGGTGCAGGAAACCACTTTTGCAGTTGTATTAGTGTGGAAAAACCACTTTTCGCACTTGTGTTGGTGCAGGAAACCACTTTTGCCCTTGTATTAGTGTGCAAAAAACACTTTTTGCACTTGTGATAGTGTTGAAAAACCACTTTTCGCACTTGTGTTAGTGTTGAAAAACCACTTTTCGCACTTGTGTTGGTGCAGGAAACCACTTTTGCACTTGTATTAGTGTGGAAAAACCACTTTTGCACTTGTATTAGTGTGGAAAAAACACTTTTTGCACTTGTGTTAGTGTTGAAAAACCACTTTTCGCATTTGTGTTAGTGTTGAAAAACCACTTTTCGCACTTGTTTTGGTGCAGGAAACCACTTTTGCACTTGTATTAGTGTGGAAAAACCACTTTTCGCACTTGTGTTAGTGTTGAAATACCACTTTTCGCACTTGTGTTAGTGTTGAAAAACCACTTTTCGCACTTGTGTTGGTGCAGGAAACCACTTTTGCACTTGTATTAGTGTGGAAAAACCACTTTTGCACTTGTATTAGTGTGGAAAAAACACTTTTTGCACTTGTGATAGTGTTGAAAAACCACTTTTCGCACTTGTGTTAGTGTTGAAAAACCACTTTTCACACTTGTGTTGGTGCAGGAAACCACTTTTGCACTTGTATTGGTGTTGAAAAACCACTTTTCGCACTTGTGTTAGTGTTGAAAAACCACTTTTCGCACTTGTGTTAGTGTTGAAAAACCACTTTTCGCACTTGTGTTAGTGTTGAAAAACCACTTTTCGCACTTGTGTTAGTGTTGAAAAACCACTTTTCGCACTTGTGTTAGTGTTGAAAAACCACTTTTCGCACTTGTGTTGGTGCAGGAAACCACTTTTGCACTTGTATTAGTGTGGAAAAAACAGTTTTTGCACTTGTATTAGTGTGGAAAAACCACTTTTGGCACTTGTGTTAGTGTTGAAAAACAACTTTTCGCACTTGTGTTAGTGTTGAAAAACCACTTTTCGCACTTGTGTTAGTGTTGAAAAACCACTTTTCGCACTTGTGCTGGTGCAGGAAACCACTTTTGCACTTGTATTAGTGTGGAAAAAACACTTTTTGCACTTGTGATAGTGTTGAAAAACCACTTTTCGCACTTGTGTTAGTGTTGAAAAACCACTTTTCGCACTTGTGTTGGTGCAGGAAACCACTTTTGCACTTGTATTAGTGTGGAAAAACCACTTTTCGCACTTGTGTTAGTGTTGAAAAACCACTTTTCGCACTTGTGATAGTGTTGAAAAACCACTTTTCGCACTTGTGTTAGTGTTGAAAAACCACTTTTCGCACTTGTGTTTGTGCAGGAAACCACTTTTGCACTTGTATTAGTGTGGAAAAAACACTTTTTGCACTTGTGATAGTGTTGAAAAACCACTTTTCGCACTTGTGTTAGTGTTGAAAAACCACTTTTCGCACTTGTGTTGGTGCAGGAAACCACTTTTGCACTTGTATTAGTGTGGAAAAAATACTTTTCGCACTTGTGTTAGTGTTGAAAAACCACTTTTCGCACTTGTGTTAGTGTTGAAAAACAACTTTTCGCACTTGTGTTGGTGCAGGAAACCACTTTTGCACTTGTATTAGTGTGGAAAAACCACTTTTGCACTTGTATTATTGTGGAAAAAACACTTTTTGCACTTGTGATAGTGTTGAAAAACCACTTTTCGCACTTGTGTTAGTGTTGAAAAACCACTTTTCGCACTTGTGTTGGTGCAGGAAACCACTTTTGCACTTGTATTAGTGTGGAAAAAACACTTTTTGCACTTGTGATAGTGTTGAAAAACCACTTTTCGCACTTGTGTTAGTGTTGAAAAACCACTTTTCGCACTTGTGTTGGTGCAGGAAACCACTTTTGCACTTGTATTAGTGTGGAAAAACCACTTTTCGCACTTGTGTTAGTGTTGAAAAACCACTTTTCGCACTTGTGTTGGTGCAGGAAACCACTTTTGCACTTGTATTAGTGTGGAAAAAACAGTTTTTGCACTTGTATTAGTGTGGAAAAACCACTTTTGGCACTTGTGTTAGTGTTGAAAAACCACTTTTCGCACTTGTGCTGGTGCAGGAAACCACTTTTGCACTTGTATTAGTGTGGAAAAACCACTTTTCGCACTTGTGTTAGTGTTGAAAAACCACTTTTCGCACTTGTGATAGTGTTGAAAAACCACTTTTCGCACTTGTGTTAGTGTTGAAAAACCACTTTTCGCACTTGTGTTAGTGCAGGAAACCACTTTTGCACTTGTATTAGTGTGGAAAAAACACTTTTTGCACTTGTGATAGTGTTGAAAAACCACTTTTCGCACTTGTGTTAGTGTTGAAAAACCACTTTTCGCACTTGTGTTGGTGCAGGAAACCACTTTTGCACTTGTATTAGTGTGGAAAAAATACTTTTCGCACTTGTGTTAGTGTTGAAAAACCACTTTTCGCACTTGTGTTAGTGTTGAAAAACAACTTTTCGCACTTGTGTTGGTGCAGGAAACCACTTTTGCACTTGTATTAGTGTGGAAAAACCACTTTTGCACTTGTATTATTGTGGAAAAAACACTTTTTGCACTTGTGATAGTGTTGAAAAACCACTTTTCGCACTTGTGTTAGTGTTGAAAAACCACTTTTCGCACTTGTGTTGGTGCAGGAAACCACTTTTGCACTTGTATTAGTGTGGAAAAAACACTTTTTGCACTTGTGATAGTGTTGAAAAACCACTTTTCGCACTTGTGTTAGTGTTGAAAAACCACTTTTCGCACTTGTGTTGGTGCAGGAAACCACTTTTGCACTTGTATTAGTGTGGAAAAACCACTTTTCGCACTTTTGTTAGTGTTGAAAAACCACTTTTCGCACTTGTGTTAGTGTTGAAAAACCACTTTTCGCACTTGTGTTAGTGTTGAAAAACCACTTTTCGCACTTGTGTTGGTGCAGGAAACCACTTTTGCACTTGTATTAGTGTGGAAAAAACACTTTTTGCACTTGTGATAGTGTTGAAAAACCACTTTTCGCACTTGTGTTAGTGTTGAAAAACCACTTTTCGCACTTGTGTTGGTGCAGGAAACCACTTTTGCACTTGTATTAGTGTGGAAAAACCACTTTTCGCACTTTTGTTAGTGTTGAAAAACCACTTTTCGCACTTGTGTTAGTGTTGAAAAACCACTTTTCACACTTGCGTTAGTGTTGAAAAACCACTTTTTGCACTTGTGTTGGTGCAGGAAACCACTTTTGCACTTGTATTAGTGTGGAAAAACCACTTTTCGCACTTGTGTTCGTGTTGAAAAAACACTTTTAGCACTTGTGTTAGTGTTGAAAAACCACTTTTAGCACTTGTGTTTGTGTTGAAAAACCACTTTTCGCACTTGTGCTGGTGCAGGAAACCACTTTTGCACTTGTATTAGTGTGGAAAAACCACTTTTCGCACTTGTGTTAGTGTTGAAAAACCACTTTTCGCACTTGTGTTAGTGTTGAAAAACCACTTTTCGCACTTGTTTTGGTGCAGGAAACCACTTTTGCACTTGTATTAGTGTGGAAAAACCACTTTTCGCACTTGTGTTAGTGTTGAAATACCACTTTTCGCACTTGTGTTAGTGTTGAAAAACCACTTTTCGCACTTGTGTTGGTGCAGGAAACCACTTTTGCACTTGTATTAGTGTGGAAAAACCACTTTTGCACTTGTATTAGTGTGGAAAAAACACTTTTTGCACTTGTGATAGTGTTGAAAAACCACTTTTCGCACTTGTGTTAGTGTTGAAAAACCACTTTTCACACTTGTGTTGGTGCAGGAAACCACTTTTGCACTTGTATTGGTGTTGAAAAACCACTTTTCGCACTTGTGTTAGTGTTGAAAAACCACTTTTCGCACTTGTGTTAGTGTTGAAAAACCACTTTTCGCACTTGTGTTAGTGTTGAAAAACCACTTTTCGCACTTGTGTTAGTGTTGAAAAACCACTTTTCGCACTTGTGTTAGTGTTGAAAAACCACTTTTCGCACTTGTGTTGGTGCAGGAAACCACTTTTGCACTTGTATTAGTGTGGAAAAAACAGTTTTTGCACTTGTATTAGTGTGGAAAAACCACTTTTGGCACTTGTGTTAGTGTTGAAAAACAACTTTTCGCACTTGTGTTAGTGTTGAAAAACCACTTTTCGCACTTGTGTTAGTGTTGAAAAACCACTTTTCGCACTTGTGCTGGTGCAGGAAACCACTTTTGCACTTGTATTAGTGTGGAAAAAACACTTTTTGCACTTGTGATAGTGTTGAAAAACCACTTTTCGCACTTGTGTTAGTGTTGAAAAACCACTTTTCGCACTTGTGTTGGTGCAGGAAACCACTTTTGCACTTGTATTAGTGTGGAAAAACCACTTTTCGCACTTGTGATAGTGTTGAAAAACCACTTTTCGCACTTGTGTTAGTGTTGAAAAACCACTTTTCGCACTTGTGTTAGTGCAGGAAACCACTTTTGCACTTGTATTAGTGTGGAAAAAACACTTTTTGCACTTGTGATAGTGTTGAAAAACCACTTTTCGCACTTGTGTTAGTGTTGAAAAACCACTTTTCGCACTTGTGTTGGTGCAGGAAACCACTTTTGCACTTGTATTAGTGTGGAAAAAATACTTTTCGCACTTGTGTTAGTGTTGAAAAACCACTTTTCGCACTTGTGTTAGTGTTGAAAAACAACTTTTCGCACTTGTGTTGGTGCAGGAAACCACTTTTGCACTTGTATTAGTGTGGAAAAACCACTTTTGCACTTGTATTATTGTGGAAAAAACACTTTTTGCACTTGTGATAGTGTTGAAAAACCACTTTTCGCACTTGTGTTAGTGTTGAAAAACCACTTTTCGCACTTGTGTTGGTGCAGGAAACCACTTTTGCACATGTATTAGTGTGGAAAAAACACTTTTTGCACTTGTGATAGTGTTGAAAAACCACTTTTCGCACTTGTGTTAGTGTTGAAAAACCACTTTTCGCACTTGTGTTGGTGCAGGAAACCACTTTTGCACTTGTATTAGTGTGGAAAAACCACTTTTCGCACTTTTGTTAGTGTTGAAAAACCACTTTTCGCACTTGTGTTAGTGTTGAAAAACCACTTTTCACACTTGCGTTAGTGTTGAAAAACCACTTTTTGCACTTGTGTTGGTGCAGGAAACCACTTTTGCACTTGTATTAGTGTGGAAAAACCACTTTTCGCACTTGTGTTCGTGTTGAAAAAACACTTTTAGCACTTGTGTTAGTGTTGAAAAACCACTTTTAGCACTTGTGTTTGTGTTGAAAAACCACTTTTCGCACTTGTGCTGGTGCAGGAAACCACTTTTGCACTTGTATTAGTGTGGAAAAACCACTTTTCGCACTTGTGTTAGTGTTGAAAAACCACTTTTCGCACTTGTGATAGTGTTGAAAAACCACTTTTCGCACTTGTGTTAGTGTTGAAAAACCACTTTTCGCACTTGTGTTGGTGCAGGAAACCACTTTTGTACTTGTATTAGTGTGGAAAAACCACTTTTCGCACTTGTGTTCGTGTTGAAAAAACACTTTTAGCACTTGTGTTAGTGTTGAAAAACCACTTTTCGCACTTGTGTTAGTGTTGAAAAACCACTTTTCGCACTTGTGTTGGTGCAGGAAACCACTTTTGCACTTGTATTAGTGTGGAAAAACCACTTTTCGCACTTGTGTTAGTGTTGAAAAACCACTTTTCGCACTTGTGATAGTGTTGAAAAACCACTTTTCGCACTTGTGTTAGTGTTGAAAAACCACTTTTCGCACTTGTGTTGGTGCAGGAAACCACTTTTGTACTTGTATTAGTGTGGAAAAACCACTTTTGCACTTGTATTAGTGTGGAAAAAACACTTTTTGCACTTGTGTTAGTGTTGAAAAACCACTTTTCGCACTTGTGTTAGTGTTGAAAAACCACTTTTCGCACTTGTGTTGGTGCAGGAAACCACTTTTGCACTTGTGTTAGTGTGGAAAAACCACTTTTGCACTTGTATTAGTGTGGAAAAAACACCTTTTGCACTTGTGATAGTGTTGAAAAACCACTTATCGCACTTGTGTTAGTGTTGAAAAACCACTTTTCGCACTTGTGTTGGTGCAGCAAACCACTTTTGCACTTGTATTAATGTGGAAAAAACACTTTTCGCACTTGTGTTAGTGTTGAAAAACCACTTTTCGCACTTGTGTTAGTGTTGAAAAACCCGTTTTCGCACTTGAGTTAGTGTTGAAAAACCACTTTTCGCACTTGTGTTAGTGTTGAAAAACCACTTTTCGCACTTGTGTTGGTGCAGGAAACCACTTTTGCACTTGTATTAGTGTGGAAAAAACAGTTTTTGCACTTGTATTAGTGTGGAAAAACCACTTTTGGCACTTGTGTTAGTGTTGAAAAACAACTTTTCGCACTTGTGTTAGTGTTGAAAAACCACTTTTCGCACTTGTGTTAGTGTTGAAAAACCACTTTTCGCACTTGTGCTGGTGCAGGAAACCACTTTTGCACTTGTATTAGTGTGGAAAAAACACTTTTTGCACTTGTGATAGTGTTGAAAAAACACTTTTTGCACTTGTGTTAGTGTTGAAAAACCACTTTTCGCACTTGTGTTGGTGCAGGAAACCACTTTTGCAGTTGTATTAGTGTGGAAAAACCACTTTTCGCACTTGTGTTGGTGCAGGAAACCACTTTTGCCCTTGTATTAGTGTGGAAAAAACACTTTTTGCACTTGTGATAGTGTTGAAAAACCACTTTTCGCACTTGTGTTAGTGTTGAAAAACCACTTTTCGCACTTGTGTTGGTGCAGGAAACCACTTTTGCACTTGTATTAGTGTGGAAAAACCACTTTTGCACTTGTATTAGTGTGGAAAAAACACTTTTTGCACTTGTGTTAGTGTTGAAAACCCACTTTTCGCACTTGTGTTAGTGTTGAAAAACCACTTTTCGCACTTGTTTTGGTGCAGGAAACCACTTTTGCACTTGTATTAGTGTGGAAAAACCACTTTTCGCACTTGTGTTAGTGTTGAAATACCACTTTTCGCACTTGTGTTAGTGTTGAAAAACCACTTTTCGCACTTGTGTTGGTGCAGGAAACCACTTTTGCACTTGTATTAGTGTGGAAAAACCACTTTTGCACTTGTATTAGTGTGGAAAAAACACTTTTTGCACTTGTGATAGTGTTGAAAAACCACTTTTCGCACTTGTGTTAGTGTTGAAAAACCACTTTTCACACTTGTGTTGGTGCAGGAAACCACTTTTGCACTTGTATTGGTGTTGAAAAACCACTTTTCGCACTTGTGTTAGTGTTGAAAAACCACTTTTCGCACTTGTGTTAGTGTTGAAAAACCACTTTTCGCACTTGTGTTAGTGTTGAAAAACCACTTTTCGCACTTGTGTTAGTGTTGAAAAACCACTTTTCGCACTTGTGTTAGTGTTGAAAAACCACTTTTCGCACTTGTGTTGGTGCAGGAAACCACTTTTGCACTTGTATTAGTGTGGAAAAAACAGTTTTTGCACTTGTATTAGTGTGGAAAAACCACTTTTGGCACTTGTGTTAGTGTTGAAAAACAACTTTTCGCACTTGTGTTAGTGTTGAAAAACCACTTTTCGCACTTGTGTTAGTGTTGAAAAACCACTTTTCGCACTTGTGCTGGTGCAGGAAACCACTTTTGCACTTGTATTAGTGTGGAAAAAACACTTTTTGCACTTGTGATAGTGTTGAAAAACCACTTTTCGCACTTGTGTTAGTGTTGAAAAACCACTTTTCGCACTTGTGTTGGTGCAGGAAACCACTTTTGCACTTGTATTAGTGTGGAAAAACCACTTTTCGCACTTGTGTTAGTGTTGAAAAACCACTTTTCGCACTTGTGATAGTGTTGAAAAACCACTTTTCGCACTTGTGTTAGTGTTGAAAAACCACTTTTCGCACTTGTGTTTGTGCAGGAAACCACTTTTGCACTTGTATTAGTGTGGAAAAAACACTTTTTGCACTTGTGATAGTGTTGAAAAACCACTTTTCGCACTTGTGTTAGTGTTGAAAAACCACTTTTCGCACTTGTGTTGGTGCAGGAAACCACTTTTGCACTTGTATTAGTGTGGAAAAAATACTTTTCGCACTTGTGTTAGTGTTGAAAAACCACTTTTCGCACTTGTGTTAGTGTTGAAAAACAACTTTTCGCACTTGTGTTGGTGCAGGAAACCACTTTTGCACTTGTATTAGTGTGGAAAAACCACTTTTGCACTTGTATTATTGTGGAAAAAACACTTTTTGCACTTGTGATAGTGTTGAAAAACCACTTTTCGCACTTGTGTTAGTGTTGAAAAACCACTTTTCGCACTTGTGTTGGTGCAGGAAACCACTTTTGCACTTGTATTAGTGTGGAAAAAACACTTTTTGCACTTGTGATAGTGTTGAAAAACCACTTTTCGCACTTGTGTTAGTGTTGAAAAACCACTTTTCGCACTTGTGTTGGTGCAGGAAACCACTTTTGCACTTGTATTAGTGTGGAAAAACCACTTTTCGCACTTGTGTTAGTGTTGAAAAACCACTTTTCGCACTTGTGTTGGTGCAGGAAACCACTTTTGCACTTGTATTAGTGTGGAAAAAACAGTTTTTGCACTTGTATTAGTGTGGAAAAACCACTTTTGGCACTTGTGTTAGTGTTGAAAAACCACTTTTCGCACTTGTGCTGGTGCAGGAAACCACTTTTGCACTTGTATTAGTGTGGAAAAACCACTTTTCGCACTTGTGTTAGTGTTGAAAAACCACTTTTCGCACTTGTGATAGTGTTGAAAAACCACTTTTCGCACTTGTGTTAGTGTTGAAAAACCACTTTTCGCACTTGTGTTAGTGCAGGAAACCACTTTTGCACTTGTATTAGTGTGGAAAAAACACTTTTTGCACTTGTGATAGTGTTGAAAAACCACTTTTCGCACTTGTGTTAGTGTTGAAAAACCACTTTTCGCACTTGTGTTGGTGCAGGAAACCACTTTTGCACTTGTATTAGTGTGGAAAAAATACTTTTCGCACTTGTGTTAGTGTTGAAAAACCACTTTTCGCACTTGTGTTAGTGTTGAAAAACAACTTTTCGCACTTGTGTTGGTGCAGGAAACCACTTTTGCACTTGTATTAGTGTGGAAAAACCACTTTTGCACTTGTATTATTGTGGAAAAAACACTTTTTGCACTTGTGATAGTGTTGAAAAACCACTTTTCGCACTTGTGTTAGTGTTGAAAAACCACTTTTCGCACTTGTGTTGGTGCAGGAAACCACTTTTGCACTTGTATTAGTGTGGAAAAAACACTTTTTGCACTTGTGATAGTGTTGAAAAACCACTTTTCGCACTTGTGTTAGTGTTGAAAAACCACTTTTCGCACTTGTGTTGGTGCAGGAAACCACTTTTGCACTTGTATTAGTGTGGAAAAACCACTTTTCGCACTTTTGTTAGTGTTGAAAAACCACTTTTCGCACTTGTGTTAGTGTTGAAAAACCACTTTTCGCACTTGTGTTAGTGTTGAAAAACCACTTTTCGCACTTGTGTTGGTGCAGGAAACCACTTTTGCACTTGTATTAGTGTGGAAAAAACACTTTTTGCACTTGTGATAGTGTTGAAAAACCACTTTTCGCACTTGTGTTAGTGTTGAAAAACCACTTTTCGCACTTGTGTTGGTGCAGGAAACCACTTTTGCACTTGTATTAGTGTGGAAAAACCACTTTTCGCACTTTTGTTAGTGTTGAAAAACCACTTTTCGCACTTGTGTTAGTGTTGAAAAACCACTTTTCACACTTGCGTTAGTGTTGAAAAACCACTTTTTGCACTTGTGTTGGTGCAGGAAACCACTTTTGCACTTGTATTAGTGTGGAAAAACCACTTTTCGCACTTGTGTTCGTGTTGAAAAAACACTTTTAGCACTTGTGTTAGTGTTGAAAAACCACTTTTAGCACTTGTGTTTGTGTTGAAAAACCACTTTTCGCACTTGTGCTGGTGCAGGAAACCACTTTTGCACTTGTATTAGTGTGGAAAAACCACTTTTCGCACTTGTGTTAGTGTTGAAAAACCACTTTTCGCACTTGTGTTAGTGTTGAAAAACCACTTTTCGCACTTGTTTTGGTGCAGGAAACCACTTTTGCACTTGTATTAGTGTGGAAAAACCACTTTTCGCACTTGTGTTAGTGTTGAAATACCACTTTTCGCACTTGTGTTAGTGTTGAAAAACCACTTTTCGCACTTGTGTTGGTGCAGGAAACCACTTTTGCACTTGTATTAGTGTGGAAAAACCACTTTTGCACTTGTATTAGTGTGGAAAAAACACTTTTTGCACTTGTGATAGTGTTGAAAAACCACTTTTCGCACTTGTGTTAGTGTTGAAAAACCACTTTTCACACTTGTGTTGGTGCAGGAAACCACTTTTGCACTTGTATTGGTGTTGAAAAACCACTTTTCGCACTTGTGTTAGTGTTGAAAAACCACTTTTCGCACTTGTGTTAGTGTTGAAAAACCACTTTTCGCACTTGTGTTAGTGTTGAAAAACCACTTTTCGCACTTGTGTTAGTGTTGAAAAACCACTTTTCGCACTTGTGTTAGTGTTGAAAAACCACTTTTCGCACTTGTGTTGGTGCAGGAAACCACTTTTGCACTTGTATTAGTGTGGAAAAAACAGTTTTTGCACTTGTATTAGTGTGGAAAAACCACTTTTGGCACTTGTGTTAGTGTTGAAAAACAACTTTTCGCACTTGTGTTAGTGTTGAAAAACCACTTTTCGCACTTGTGTTAGTGTTGAAAAACCACTTTTCGCACTTGTGCTGGTGCAGGAAACCACTTTTGCACTTGTATTAGTGTGGAAAAAACACTTTTTGCACTTGTGATAGTGTTGAAAAACCACTTTTCGCACTTGTGTTAGTGTTGAAAAACCACTTTTCGCACTTGTGTTGGTGCAGGAAACCACTTTTGCACTTGTATTAGTGTGGAAAAACCACTTTTCGCACTTGTGTTAGTGTTGAAAAACCACTTTTCGCACTTGTGATAGTGTTGAAAAACCACTTTTCGCACTTGTGTTAGTGTTGAAAAACCACTTTTCGCACTTGTGTTTGTGCAGGAAACCACTTTTGCACTTGTATTAGTGTGGAAAAAACACTTTTTGCACTTGTGATAGTGTTGAAAAACCACTTTTCGCACTTGTGTTAGTGTTGAAAAACCACTTTTCGCACTTGTGTTGGTGCAGGAAACCACTTTTGCACTTGTATTAGTGTGGAAAAAATACTTTTCGCACTTGTGTTAGTGTTGAAAAACCACTTTTCGCACTTGTGTTAGTGTTGAAAAACAACTTTTCGCACTTGTGTTGGTGCAGGAAACCACTTTTGCACTTGTATTAGTGTGGAAAAACCACTTTTGCACTTGTATTATTGTGGAAAAAACACTTTTTGCACTTGTGATAGTGTTGAAAAACCACTTTTCGCACTTGTGTTAGTGTTGAAAAACCACTTTTCGCACTTGTGTTGGTGCAGGAAACCACTTTTGCACTTGTATTAGTGTGGAAAAAACACTTTTTGCACTTGTGATAGTGTTGAAAAACCACTTTTCGCACTTGTGTTAGTGTTGAAAAACCACTTTTCGCACTTGTGTTGGTGCAGGAAACCACTTTTGCACTTGTATTAGTGTGGAAAAACCACTTTTCGCACTTGTGTTAGTGTTGAAAAACCACTTTTCGCACTTGTGTTGGTGCAGGAAACCACTTTTGCACTTGTATTAGTGTGGAAAAAACAGTTTTTGCACTTGTATTAGTGTGGAAAAACCACTTTTGGCACTTGTGTTAGTGTTGAAAAACCACTTTTCGCACTTGTGCTGGTGCAGGAAACCACTTTTGCACTTGTATTAGTGTGGAAAAACCACTTTTCGCACTTGTGTTAGTGTTGAAAAACCACTTTTCGCACTTGTGATAGTGTTGAAAAACCACTTTTCGCACTTGTGTTAGTGTTGAAAAACCACTTTTCGCACTTGTGTTAGTGCAGGAAACCACTTTTGCACTTGTATTAGTGTGGAAAAAACACTTTTCGCACTTTTGTTAGTGTTGAAAAACCACTTTTTGCACTTGTGATAGTGTTGAAAAACCACTTTTCGCACTTGTGTTAGTGTTGAAAAACCACTTTTCGCACTTGTGTTGGTGCAGGAAACCACTTTTGCACTTGTATTAGTGTGGAAAAACCACTTTTCGCACTTTTGTTAGTGTTGAAAAACCACTTTTCGCACTTGTGTTAGTGTTGAAAAACCACTTTTCACACTTGCGTTAGTGTTGAAAAACCACTTTTTGCACTTGTGTTGGTGCAGGAAACCACTTTTGCACTTGTATTAGTGTGGAAAAACCACTTTTCGCACTTGTGTTCGTGTTGAAAAAACACTTTTAGCACTTGTGTTAGTGTTGAAAAACCACTTTTAGCACTTGTGTTTGTGTTGAAAAACCACTTTTCGCACTTGTGCTGGTGCAGGAAACCACTTTTGCACTTGTATTAGTGTGGAAAAACCACTTTTCGCACTTGTGTTAGTGTTGAAAAACCACTTTTCGCACTTGTGATAGTGTTGAAAAACCACTTTTCGCACTTGTGTTAGTGTTGAAAAACCACTTTTCGCACTTGTGTTGGTGCAGGAAACCACTTTTGTACTTGTATTAGTGTGGAAAAACCACTTTTGCACTTGTATTAGTGTGGAAAAAACACTTTTTGCACTTGTGTTAGTGTTGAAAAACCACTTTTCGCACTTGTGTTAGTGTTGAAAAACCACTTTTCGCACTTGTGTTGGTGCAGGAAACCACTTTTGCACTTGTGTTAGTGTGGAAAAACCACTTTTGCACTTGTATTAGTGTGGAAAAAACACCTTTTGCACTTGTGATAGTGTTGAAAAACCACTTATCGCACTTGTGTTAGTGTTGAAAAACCACTTTTCGCACTTGTGTTGGTGCAGCAAACCACTTTTGCACTTGTATTAATGTGGAAAAAACACTTTTCGCACTTGTGTTAGTGTTGAAAAACCACTTTTCGCACTTGTGTTAGTGTTGAAAAACCACTTTTCGCACTTGAGTTAGTGTTGAAAAACCACTTTTCGCACTTGTGTTAGTGTTGAAAAACCACTTTTCGCACTTGTGTTAGTGTTGAAAAACCACTTTTCGCACTTGTGTTGGTGCAGGAAACCACTTTTGCACTTGTATTAGTGTGGAAAAACCACTTTTGCACTTGTATTAGTGTGGAAAAAACACTTTTTGCACTTGTGTTAGTGTTGAAAAACCACTTTTCGCACTTGTGTTAGTGTTGAAAAACCACTTTTCGCACTTGTTTTGGTGCAGGAAACCACTTTTGCACTTGTATTAGTGTGGAAAAACCACTTTTCGCACTTGTGTTAGTGTTGAAATACCACTTTTCGCACTTGTGTTAGTGTTGAAAAACCACTTTTCGCACTTGTGTTGGTGCAGGAAACCACTTTTGCACTTGTATTAGTGTGGAAAAACCACTTTTGCACTTGTATTAGTGTGGAAAAAACACTTTTTGCACTTGTGATAGTGTTGAAAAACCACTTTTCGCACTTGTGTTAGTGTTGAAAAACCACTTTTCACACTTGTGTTGGTGCAGGAAACCACTTTTGCACTTGTATTGGTGTTGAAAAACCACTTTTCGCACTTGTGTTAGTGTTGAAAAACCACTTTTCGCACTTGTGTTAGTGTTGAAAAACCACTTTTCGCACTTGTGTTAGTGTTGAAAAACCACTTTTCGCACTTGTGTTAGTGTTGAAAAACCACTTTTCGCACTTGTGTTAGTGTTGAAAAACCACTTTTCGCACTTGTGTTGGTGCAGGAAACCACTTTTGCACTTGTATTAGTGTGGAAAAAACAGTTTTTGCACTTGTATTAGTGTGGAAAAACCACTTTTGGCACTTGTGTTAGTGTTGAAAAACAACTTTTCGCACTTGTGTTAGTGTTGAAAAACCACTTTTCGCACTTGTGTTAGTGTTGAAAAACCACTTTTCGCACTTGTGCTGGTGCAGGAAACCACTTTTGCACTTGTATTAGTGTGGAAAAAACACTTTTTGCACTTGTGATAGTGTTGAAAAACCACTTTTCGCACTTGTGTTAGTGTTGAAAAACCACTTTTCGCACTTGTGTTGGTGCAGGAAACCACTTTTGCACTTGTATTAGTGTGGAAAAACCACTTTTCGCACTTGTGTTAGTGTTGAAAAACCACTTTTCGCACTTGTGATAGTGTTGAAAAACCACTTTTCGCACTTGTGTTAGTGTTGAAAAACCACTTTTCGCACTTGTGTTAGTGCAGGAAACCACTTTTGCACTTGTATTAGTGTGGAAAAAACACTTTTTGCACTTGTGATAGTGTTGAAAAACCACTTTTCGCACTTGTGTTAGTGTTGAAAAACCACTTTTCGCACTTGTGTTGGTGCAGGAAACCACTTTTGCACTTGTATTAGTGTGGAAAAAATACTTTTCGCACTTGTGTTAGTGTTGAAAAACCACTTTTCGCACTTGTGTTAGTGTTGAAAAACAACTTTTCGCACTTGTGTTGGTGCAGGAAACCACTTTTGCACTTGTATTAGTGTGGAAAAACCACTTTTGCACTTGTATTATTGTGGAAAAAACACTTTTTGCACTTGTGATAGTGTTGAAAAACCACTTTTCGCACTTGTGTTAGTGTTGAAAAACCACTTTTCGCACTTGTGTTGGTGCAGGAAACCACTTTTGCACTTGTATTAGTGTGGAAAAAACACTTTTTGCACTTGTGATAGTGTTGAAAAACCACTTTTCGCACTTGTGTTAGTGTTGAAAAACCACTTTTCGCACTTGTGTTGGTGCAGGAAACCACTTTTGCACTTGTATTAGTGTGGAAAAACCACTTTTCGCACTTGTGTTAGTGTTGAAAAACCACTTTTCGCACTTGTGTTGGTGCAGGAAACCACTTTTGCACTTGTATTAGTGTGGAAAAAACAGTTTTTGCACTTGTATTAGTGTGGAAAAACCACTTTTGGCACTTGTGTTAGTGTTGAAAAACCACTTTTCGCACTTGTGCTGGTGCAGGAAACCACTTTTGCACTTGTATTAGTGTGGAAAAACCACTTTTCGCACTTGTGTTAGTGTTGAAAAACCACTTTTCGCACTTGTGATAGTGTTGAAAAACCACTTTTCGCACTTGTGTTAGTGTTGCAAAACCACTTTTCGCACTTGTGTTAGTGCAGGAAACCACTTTTGCACTTGTATTAGTGTGGAAAAAACACTTTTTGCACTTGTGATAGTGTTGAAAAACCACTTTTCGCACTTGTGTTAGTGTTGAAAAACCACTTTTCGCACTTGTGTTGGTGCAGGAAACCACTTTTGCACTTGTATTAGTGTGGAAAAAATACTTTTCGCACTTGTGTTAGTGTTGAAAAACCACTTTTCGCACTTGTGTTAGTGTTGAAAAACAACTTTTCGCACTTGTGTTGGTGCAGGAAACCACTTTTGCACTTGTATTAGTGTGGAAAAACCACTTTTGCACTTGTATTATTGTGGAAAAAACACTTTTTGCACTTGTGATAGTGTTGAAAAACCACTTTTCGCACTTGTGTTAGTGTTGAAAAACCACTTTTCGCACTTGTGTTGGTGCAGGAAACCACTTTTGCACTTGTATTAGTGTGGAAAAAACACTTTTTGCACTTGTGATAGTGTTGAAAAACCACTTTTCGCACTTGTGTTAGTGTTGAAAAACCACTTTTCGCACTTGTGTTGGTGCAGGAAACCACTTTTGCACTTGTATTAGTGTGGAAAAACCACTTTTCGCACTTTTGTTAGTGTTGAAAAACCACTTTTCGCACTTGTGTTAGTGTTGAAAAACCACTTTTCGCACTTGTGTTAGTGTTGAAAAACCACTTTTCGCACTTGTGTTGGTGCAGGAAACCACTTTTGCACTTGTATTAGTGTGGAAAAAACACTTTTTGCACTTGTGATAGTGTTGAAAAACCACTTTTCGCACTTGTGTTAGTGTTGAAAAACCACTTTTCGCACTTGTGTTGGTGCAGGAAACCACTTTTGCACTTGTATTAGTGTGGAAAAACCACTTTTCGCACTTTTGTTAGTGTTGAAAAACCACTTTTCGCACTTGTGTTAGTGTTGAAAAACCACTTTTCACACTTGCGTTAGTGTTGAAAAACCACTTTTTGCACTTGTGTTGGTGCAGGAAACCACTTTTGCACTTGTATTAGTGTGGAAAAACCACTTTTCGCACTTGTGTTCGTGTTGAAAAAACACTTTTAGCACTTGTGTTAGTGTTGAAAAACCACTTTTAGCACTTGTGTTTGTGTTGAAAAACCACTTTTCGCACTTGTGCTGGTGCAGGAAACCACTTTTGCACTTGTATTAGTGTGGAAAAACCACTTTTCGCACTTGTGTTAGTGTTGAAAAACCACTTTTCGCACTTGTGATAGTGTTGAAAAACCACTTTTCGCACTTGTGTTAGTGTTGAAAAACCACTTTTCGCACTTGTGTTGGTGCAGGAAACCACTTTTGTACTTGTATTAGTGTGGAAAAACCACTTTTGCACTTGTATTAGTGTGGAAAAAACACTTTTTGCACTTGTGTTAGTGTTGAAAAACCACTTTTCGCACTTGTGTTAGTGTTGAAAAACCACTTTTCGCACTTGTGTTGGTGCAGGAAACCACTTTTGCACTTGTGTTAGTGTGGAAAAACCACTTTTGCACTTGTATTAGTGTGGAAAAAACACCTTTTGCACTTGTGATAGTGTTGAAAAACCACTTATCGCACTTGTGTTAGTGTTGAAAAACCACTTTTCGCACTTGTGTTGGTGCAGCAAACCACTTTTGCACTTGTATTAATGTGGAAAAAACACTTTTCGCACTTGTGTTAGTGTTGAAAAACCACTTTTCGCACTTGTGTTAGTGTTGAAAAACCACTTTTCGCACTTGAGTTAGTGTTGAAAAACCACTTTTCGCACTTGTGTTAGTGTTGAAAAACCACTTTTCGCACTTGTGTTGGTGCAGGAAACCACTTTTGCACTTGTATTAGTGTGGAAAAAACAGTTTTTGCACTTGTATTAGTGTGGAAAAACCACTTTTGGCACTTGTGTTAGTGTTGAAAAACAACTTTTCGCACTTGTGTTAGTGTTGAAAAACCACTTTTCGCACTTGTGTTAGTGTTGAAAAACCACTTTTCGCACTTGTGCTGGTGCAGGAAACCACTTTTGCACTTGTATTAGTGTGGAAAAAACACTTTTTGCACTTGTGATAGTGTTGAAAAAACACTTTTCGCACTTGTGTTAGTGTTGAAAAACCACTTTTCGCACTTGTGTTGGTGCAGGAAACCACTTTTGCAGTTGTATTAGTGTGGAAAAACCACTTTTCGCACTTGTGTTGGTGCAGGAAACCACTTTTGCACTTGTATTAGTGTGGAAAAAACACTTTTTGCACTTGTGATAGTGTTGAAAAACCACTTTTTGCACATGTGTTAGTGTTGAAAAACCACTTTTCGCACTTGTGTTGGTGCAGGAAACCACTTTTGCACTTGTATTAGTGTGGAAAAACCACTTTTGCACTTGTATTAGTGTGGAAAAAACACTTTTTGCACTTGTGTTAGTGTTGAAAAACCACTTTTCGCACTTGTGTTAGTGTTGAAAAACCACTTTTCGCACTTGTTTTGGTGCAGGAAACCACTTTTGCACTTGTATTAGTGTGGAAAAACCACTTTTCGCACTTGTGTTAGTGTTGAAATACCACTTTTCGCACTTGTGTTAGTGTTGAAAAACCACTTTTCGCACTTGTGTTGGTGCAGGAAACCACTTTTGCACTTGTATTAGTGTGGAAAAACCACTTTTGCACTTGTATTAGTGTGGAAAAAACACTTTTTGCACTTGTGATAGTGTTGAAAAACCACTTTTTGCACTTGTGTTAGTGTTGAAAAACCACTTTTCACACTTGTGTTGGTGCAGGAAACCACTTTTGCACTTGTATTGGTGTTGAAAAACCACTTTTCGCACTTGTGTTAGTGTTGAAAAACCACTTTTCGCACTTGTGTTAGTGTTGAAAAACCACTTTTCGCACTTGTGTTAGTGTTGAAAAACCACTTTTCGCACTTGTGTTAGTGTTGAAAAACCACTTTTCGCACTTGTGTTAGTGTTGAAAAACCACTTTTCGCACTTGTGTTGGTGCAGGAAACCACTTTTGCACTTGTATTAGTGTGGAAAAAACAGTTTTTGCACTTGTATTAGTGTGGAAAAACCACTTTTGGCACTTGTGTTAGTGTTGAAAAACAACTTTTCGCACTTGTGTTAGTGTTGAAAAACCACTTTTCGCACTTGTGTTAGTGTTGAAAAACCACTTTTCGCACTTGTGCTGGTGCAGGAAACCACTTTTGCACTTGTATTAGTGTGGAAAAAACACTTTTTGCACTTGTGATAGTGTTGAAAAACCACTTTTCGCACTTGTGTTAGTGTTGAAAAACCACTTTTCGCACTTGTGTTGGTGCAGGAAACCACTTTTGCACTTGTATTAGTGTGGAAAAAACACTTTTTGCACTTGTGATAGTGTTGAAAAACCACTTTTTGCACTTGTGATAGTGTTGAAAAACCACTTTTCGCACTTGTGTTGGTGCAGGAAACCACTTTTGCACTTGTATTAGTGTGGAAAAACCACTTTTCGCACTTTTGTTAGTGTTGAAAAACCACTTTTCGCACTTGTGTTAGTGTTGAAAAACCACTTTTCACACTTGCGTTAGTGTTGAAAAACCACTTTTTGCACTTGTGTTGGTGCAGGAAACCACTTTTGCACTTGTATTAGTGTGGAAAAACCACTTTTCGCACTTGTGTTCGTGTTGAAAAAACACTTTTAGCACTTGTGTTAGTGTTGAAAAACCACTTTTAGCACTTGTGTTTGTGTTGAAAAACCACTTTTCGCACTTGTGCTGGTGCAGGAAACCACTTTTGCACTTGTATTAGTGTGGAAAAACCACTTTTCGCACTTGTGTTAGTGTTGAAAAACCACTTTTCGCACTTGTGATAGTGTTGAAAAACCACTTTTCGCACTTGTGTTAGTGTTGAAAAACCACTTTTCGCACTTGTGTTGGTGCAGGAAACCACTTTTGTACTTGTATTAGTGTGGAAAAACCACTTTTGCACTTGTATTAGTGTGGAAAAAACAATTTTTGCACTTGTGTTAGTGTTGAAAAACCACTTTTCGCACTTGTGTTAGTGTTGAAAAACCACTTTTCGCACTTGTGTTGGTGCAGGAAACCACTTTTGCACTTGTGTTAGTGTGGAAAAACCACTTTTGCACTTGTATTAGTGTGGAAAAAACACCTTTTGCACTTGTGATAGTGTTGAAAAACCACTTATCGCACTTGTGTTAGTGTTGAAAAACCACTTTTCGCACTTGTGTTGGTGCAGCAAACCACTTTTGCACTTGTATTAATGTGGAAAAAACACTTTTCGCACTTGTGTTAGTGTTGAAAAACCACTTTTCGCACTTGTGTTAGTGTTGAAAAACCACTTTTCGCACTTGAGTTAGTGTTGAAAAACCACTTTTCGCACTTGTGTTAGTGTTGAAAAACCACTTTTCGCACTTGTGTTGGTGCAGGAAACCACTTTTGCACTTGTATTAGTGTGGAAAAAACAGTTTTTGCACTTGTATTAGTGTGGAAAAACCACTTTTGGCACTTGTGTTAGTGTTGAAAAACAACTTTTCGCACTGTGTTAGTGTTGAAAAACCACTTTTCGCACTTGTGTTAGTGTTGAAAAACCACTTTTCGCACTTGTGCTGGTGCAGGAAACCACTTTTGCACTTGTATTAGTGTGGAAAAAACACTTTTTGCACTTGTGATAGTGTTGAAAAAACACTTTTCGCACTTGTGTTAGTGTTGAAAAACCACTTTTCGCACTTGTGTTGGTGCAGGAAACCACTTTTGCAGTTGTATTAGTGTGGAAAAACCACTTTTCGCACTTGTGTTGGTGCAGGAAACCACTTTTGCACTTGCATTAGTGTGGAAAAAACACTTTTTGCACTTGTGATAGTGTTGAAAAACCACTTTTTGCACATGTGTTAGTGTTGAAAAACCACTTTTCGCACTTGTGTTGGTGCAGGAAACCACTTTTGCACTTGTATTAGTGTGGAAAAACCACTTTTGCACTTGTATTAGTGTGGAAAAAACACTTTTTGCACTTGTGTTAGTGTTGAAAAACCACTTTTCGCACTTGTGTTAGTGTTGAAAAACCACTTTTCGCACTTGTTTTGGTGCAGGAAACCACTTTTGCACTTGTATTAGTGTGGAAAAACCACTTTTCGCACTTGTGTTAGTGTTGAAATACCACTTTTCGCACTTGTGTTAGTGTTGAAAAACCACTTTTCGCACTTGTGTTGGTGCAGGAAACCACTTTTGCACTTGTATTAGTGTGGAAAAACCACTTTTGCACTTGTATTAGTGTGGAAAAAACACTTTTTGCACTTGTGATAGTGTTGAAAAACCACTTTTCGCACTTGTGTTAGTGTTGAAAAACCACTTTTCACACTTGTGTTGGTGCAGGAAACCACTTTTGCACTTGTATTGGTGTTGAAAAACCACTTTTCGCACTTGTGTTAGTGTTGAAAAACCACTTTTCGCACTTGTGTTAGTGTTGAAAAACCACTTTTCGCACTTGTGTTAGTGTTGAAAAAGCACTTTTCGCACTTGTGTTAGTGTTGAAAAACCACTTTTCGCACTTGTGTTAGTGTTGAAAAACCACTTTTCGCACTTGTGTTGGTGCAGGAAACCACTTTTGCACTTGTATTAGTGTGGAAAAAACAGTTTTTGCACTTGTATTAGTGTGGAAAAACCACTTTTGGCACTTGTGTTAGTGTTGAAAAACAACTTTTCGCACTTGTGTTAGTGTTGAAAAACCACTTTTCGCACTTGTGTTAGTGTTGAAAAACCACTTTTCGCACTTGTGCTGGTGCAGGAAACCACTTTTGCACTTGTATTAGTGTGGAAAAAACACTTTTTGCACTTGTGATAGTGTTGAAAAACCACTTTTCGCACTTGTGTTAGTGTTGAAAAACCACTTTTCGCACTTGTGATAGTGTTGAAAAACCACTTTTCGCACTTGTGTTAGTGTTGAAAAACCACTTTTCGCACTTGTGTTGGTGCAGGAAACCACTTTTGTACTTGTATTAGTGTGGAAAAACCACTTTTGCACTTGTATTAGTGTGGAAAAAACACTTTTTGCACTTGTGTTAGTGTTGAAAAACCACTTTTCGCACTTGTGTTAGTGTTGAAAAACCACTTTTCGCACTTGTGTTGGTGCAGGAAACCACTTTTGCACTTGTGTTAGTGTGGAAAAACCACTTTTGCACTTGTATTAGTGTGGAAAAAACACCTTTTGCACTTGTGATAGTGTTGAAAAACCACTTATCGCACTTGTGTTAGTGTTGAAAAACCACTTTTCGCACTTGTGTTGGTGCAGCAAACCACTTTTGCACTTGTATTAATGTGGAAAAAACACTTTTCGCACTTGTGTTAGTGTTGAAAAACCACTTTTCGCACTTGTGTTAGTGTTGAAAAACCACTTTTCGCACTTGAGTTAGTGTTGAAAAACCACTTTTCGCACTTGTGTTAGTGTTGAAAAACCACTTTTCGCACTTGTGTTGGTGCAGGAAACCACTTTTGCACTTGTATTAGTGTGGAAAAAACAGTTTTTGCACTTGTATTAGTGTGGAAAAACCACTTTTGGCACTTGTGTTAGTGTTGAAAAACAACTTTTCGCACTTGTGTTAGTGTTGAAAAACCACTTTTCGCACTTGTGTTAGTGTTGAAAAACCACTTTTCGCACTTGTGCTGGTGCAGGAAACCACTTTTGCACTTGTATTAGTGTGGAAAAAACACTTTTTGCACTTGTGATAGTGTTGAAAAAACACTTTTCGCACTTGTGTTAGTGTTGAAAAACCACTTTTCGCACTTGTGTTGGTGCAGGAAACCACTTTTGCAGTTGTATTAGTGTGGAAAAACCACTTTTCGCACTTGTGTTGGTGCAGGAAACCACTTTTGCACTTGTATTAGTGTGGAAAAAACACTTTTTGCACTTGTGATAGTGTTGAAAAACCACTTTTTGCACATGTGTTAGTGTTGAAAAACCACTTTTCGCACTTGTGTTGGTGCAGGAAACCACTTTTGCACTTGTATTAGTGTGGAAAAACCACTTTTGCACTTGTATTAGTGTGGAAAAAACACTTTTTGCACTTGTGTTAGTGTTGAAAAACCACTTTTCGCACTTGTGTTAGTGTTGAAAAACCACTTTTCGCACTTGTTTTGGTGCAGGAAACCACTTTTGCACTTGTATTAGTGTGGAAAAACCACTTTTCGCACTTGTGTTAGTGTTGAAATACCACTTTTCGCACTTGTGTTAGTGTTGAAAAACCACTTTTCGCACTTGTGTTGGTGCAGGAAACCACTTTTGCACTTGTATTAGTGTGGAAAAACCACTTTTGCACTTGTATTAGTGTGGAAAAAACACTTTTTGCACTTGTGATAGTGTTGAAAAACCACTTTTTGCACTTGTGTTAGTGTTGAAAAACCACTTTTCACACTTGTGTTGGTGCAGGAAACCACTTTTGCACTTGTATTGGTGTTGAAAAACCACTTTTCGCACTTGTGTTAGTGTTGAAAAACCACTTTTCGCACTTGTGTTAGTGTTGAAAAACCACTTTTCGCACTTGTGTTAGTGTTGAAAAACCACTTTTCGCACTTGTGTTAGTGTTGAAAAACCACTTTTCGCACTTGTGTTAGTGTTGAAAAACCACTTTTCGCACTTGTGTTGGTGCAGGAAACCACTTTTGCACTTGTATTAGTGTGGAAAAAACAGTTTTTGCACTTGTATTAGTGTGGAAAAACCACTTTTGGCACTTGTGTTAGTGTTGAAAAACAACTTTTCGCACTTGTGTTAGTGTTGAAAAACCACTTTTCGCACTTGTGTTAGTGTTGAAAAACCACTTTTCGCACTTGTGCTGGTGCAGGAAACCACTTTTGCACTTGTATTAGTGTGGAAAAAACACTTTTTGCACTTGTGATAGTGTTGAAAAACCACTTTTCGCACTTGTGTTAGTGTTGAAAAACCACTTTTCGCACTTGTGTTGGTGCAGGAAACCACTTTTGCACTTGTATTAGTGTGGAAAAAACACTTTTTGCACTTGTGATAGTGTTGAAAAACCACTTTTTGCACTTGTGATAGTGTTGAAAAACCACTTTTCGCACTTGTGTTGGTGCAGGAAACCACTTTTGCACTTGTATTAGTGTGGAAAAACCACTTTTCGCACTTTTGTTAGTGTTGAAAAACCACTTTTCGCACTTGTGTTAGTGTTGAAAAACCACTTTTCACACTTGCGTTAGTGTTGAAAAACCACTTTTTGCACTTGTGTTGGTGCAGGAAACCACTTTTGCACTTGTATTAGTGTGGAAAAACCACTTTTCGCACTTGTGTTCGTGTTGAAAAAACACTTTTAGCACTTGTGTTAGTGTTGAAAAACCACTTTTAGCACTTGTGTTTGTGTTGAAAAACCACTTTTCGCACTTGTGCTGGTGCAGGAAACCACTTTTGCACTTGTATTAGTGTGGAAAAACCACTTTTCGCACTTGTGTTAGTGTTGAAAAACCACTTTTCGCACTTGTGATAGTGTTGAAAAACCACTTTTCGCACTTGTGTTAGTGTTGAAAAACCACTTTTCGCACTTGTGTTGGTGCAGGAAACCACTTTTGTACTTGTATTAGTGTGGAAAAACCACTTTTGCACTTGTATTAGTGTGGAAAAAACAATTTTTGCACTTGTGTTAGTGTTGAAAAACCACTTTTCGCACTTGTGTTAGTGTTGAAAAACCACTTTTCGCACTTGTGTTGGTGCAGGAAACCACTTTTGCACTTGTGTTAGTGTGGAAAAACCACTTTTGCACTTGTATTAGTGTGGAAAAAACACCTTTTGCACTTGTGATAGTGTTGAAAAACCACTTATCGCACTTGTGTTAGTGTTGAAAAACCACTTTTCGCACTTGTGTTGGTGCAGCAAACCACTTTTGCACTTGTATTAATGTGGAAAAAACACTTTTCGCACTTGTGTTAGTGTTGAAAAACCACTTTTCGCACTTGTGTTAGTGTTGAAAAACCACTTTTCGCACTTGAGTTAGTGTTGAAAAACCACTTTTCGCACTTGTGTTAGTGTTGAAAAACCACTTTTCGCACTTGTGTTGGTGCAGGAAACCACTTTTGCACTTGTATTAGTGTGGAAAAAACAGTTTTTGCACTTGTATTAGTGTGGAAAAACCACTTTTGGCACTTGTGTTAGTGTTGAAAAACAACTTTTCGCACTGTGTTAGTGTTGAAAAACCACTTTTCGCACTTGTGTTAGTGTTGAAAAACCACTTTTCGCACTTGTGCTGGTGCAGGAAACCACTTTTGCACTTGTATTAGTGTGGAAAAAACACTTTTTGCACTTGTGATAGTGTTGAAAAAACACTTTTCGCACTTGTGTTAGTGTTGAAAAACCACTTTTCGCACTTGTGTTGGTGCAGGAAACCACTTTTGCAGTTGTATTAGTGTGGAAAAACCACTTTTCGCACTTGTGTTGGTGCAGGAAACCACTTTTGCACTTGCATTAGTGTGGAAAAAACACTTTTTGCACTTGTGATAGTGTTGAAAAACCACTTTTTGCACATGTGTTAGTGTTGAAAAACCACTTTTCGCACTTGTGTTGGTGCAGGAAACCACTTTTGCACTTGTATTAGTGTGGCAAAACCACTTTTGCACTTGTATTAGTGTGGAAAAAACACTTTTTGCACTTGTGTTAGTGTTGAAAAACCACTTTTCGCACTTGTGTTAGTGTTGAAAAACCACTTTTCGCACTTGTTTTGGTGCAGGAAACCACTTTTGCACTTGTATTAGTGTGGAAAAACCACTTTTCGCACTTGTGTTAGTGTTGATATACCACTTTTCGCACTTGTGTTAGTGTTGAAAAACCACTTTTCGCACTTGTGTTGGTGCAGGAAACCACTTTTGCACTTGTATTAGTGTGGAAAAACCACTTTTGCACTTGTATTAGTGTGGAAAAAACACTTTTTGCACTTGTGATAGTGTTGAAAAACCACTTTTCGCACTTGTGTTAGTGTTGAAAAACCACTTTTCACACTTGTGTTGGTGCAGGAAACCACTTTTGCACTTGTATTGGTGTTGAAAAACCACTTTTCGCACTTGTGTTAGTGTTGAAAAACCACTTTTCGCACTTGTGTTAGTGTTGAAAAACCACTTTTCGCACTTGTGTTAGTGTTGAAAAAGCACTTTTCGCACTTGTGTTAGTGTTGAAAAACCACTTTTCGCACTTGTGTTAGTGTTGAAAAACCACTTTTCGCACTTGTGTTGGTGCAGGAAACCACTTTTGCACTTGTATTAGTGTGGAAAAAACAGTTTTTGCACTTGTATTAGTGTGGAAAAACCACTTTTGGCACTTGTGTTAGTGTTGAAAAACAACTTTTCGCACTTGTGTTAGTGTTGAAAAACCACTTTTCGCACTTGTGTTAGTGTTGAAAAACCACTTTTCGCACTTGTGCTGGTGCAGGAAACCACTTTTGCACTTGTATTAGTGTGGAAAAAACACTTTTTGCACTTGTGATAGTGTTGAAAAACCACTTTTCGCACTTGTGTTAGTGTTGAAAAACCACTTTTCGCACTTGTGTTGGTGCAGGAAACCACTTTTGCACTTGTATTAGTGTGGAAAAACCACTTTTCGCACTTGTGTTAGTGTTGAAAAACCACTTTTCGCACTTGTGATAGTGTTGAAAAACCACTTTTCGCACTTGTGTTAGTGTTGAAAAACCACTTTTCGCACTTGTGTTAGTGCAGGAAACCACTTTTGCACTTGTATTAGTGTGGAAAAAACACTTTTTGCACTTGTGATAGTGTTGAAAAACCACTTTTCGCACTTGTGTTAGTGTTGAAAAACCACTTTTCGCACTTGTGTTGGTGCAGGAAACCACTTTTGCACTTGTATTAGTGTGGAAAAAATACTTTTCGCACTTGTGTTAGTGTTGAAAAACCACTTTTCGCACTTGTGTTAGTGTTGAAAAACAACTTTTCGCACTTGTGTTGGTGCAGGAAACCACTTTTGCACTTGTATTAGTGTGGAAAAACCACTTTTGCACTTGTATTATTGTGGAAAAAACACTTTTTGCACTTGTGATAGTGTTGAAAAACCACTTTTCGCACTTGTGTTAGTGTTGAAAAACCACTTTTCGCACTTGTGTTGGTGCAGGAAACCACTTTTGCACTTGTATTAGTGTGGAAAAAACACTTTTTGCACTTGTGATAGTGTTGAAAAACCACTTTTCGCACTTGTGTTAGTGTTGAAAAACCACTTTTCGCACTTGTGTTGGTGCAGGAAACCACTTTTGCACTTGTATTAGTGTGGAAAAACCACTTTTCGCACTTTTGTTAGTGTTGAAAAACCACTTTTCGCACTTGTGTTAGTGTTGAAAAACCACTTTTCACACTTGCGTTAGTGTTGAAAAACCACTTTTTGCACTTGTGTTGGTGCAGGAAACCACTTTTGCACTTGTATTAGTGTGGAAAAACCACTTTTCGCACTTGTGTTCGTGTTGAAAAAACACTTTTAGCACTTGTGTTAGTGTTGAAAAACCACTTTTAGCACTTGTGTTTGTGTTGAAAAACCACTTTTCGCACTTGTGCTGGTGCAGGAAACCACTTTTGCACTTGTATTAGTGTGGAAAAACCACTTTTCGCACTTGTGTTAGTGTTGAAAAACCACTTTTCACACTTGTGATAGTGTTGAAAAACCACTTTTCGCACTTGTGTTAGTGTTGAAAAACCACTTTTCGCACTTGTGTTGGTGCAGGAAACCACTTTTGTACTTGTATTAGTGTGGAAAAACCACTTTTGCACTTGTATTAGTGTGGAAAAAACACTTTTTGCACTTGTGTTAGTGTTGAAAAACCACTTTTCGCACTTGTGTTAGTGTTGAAAAACCACTTTTCGCACTTGTGTTGGTGCAGGAAACCACTTTTGCACTTGTGTTAGTGTGGAAAAACCACTTTTGCACTTGTATTAGTGTGGAAAAAACACCTTTTGCACTTGTGATAGTGTTGAAAAACCACTTATCGCACTTGTGTTAGTGTTGAAAAACCACTTTTCGCACTTGTGTTGGTGTAGCAAACCACTTTTGCACTTGTATTAATGTGGAAAAAACACTTTTCGCACTTGTGTTAGTGTTGAAAAACCACTTTTCGCACTTGTGTTAGTGTTGAAAAACCACTTTTCGCACTTGAGTTAGTGTTGAAAAACCACTTTTCGCACTTGTGTTAGTGTTGAAAAACCACTTTTCGCACTTGTGTTGGTGCAGGAAACCACTTTTGCACTTGTATTAGTGTGGAAAAAACAGTTTTTGCACTTGTATTAGTGAGGAAAAACCACTTTTGGCACTTGTGTTAGTGTTGAAAAACAACTTTTCACACTTGTGTTAGTGTTGAAAAACCACTTTTCGCACTTGTGTTAGTGTTGAAAAACCACTTTTCGCACTTGTGCTGGTGCAGGAAACCACTTTTGCACTTGTATTAGTGTGGAAAAAACACTTTTTGCACTTGTGATAGTGTTGAAAAAACACTTTTTGCACTTGTGTTAGTGTTGAAAAACCACTTTTCGCACTTGTGTTGGTGCAGGAAACCACTTTTGCAGTTGTATTAGTGTGGAAAAACCACTTTTCGCACTTGTGTTGGTGCAGGAAACCACTTTTGCACTTGTATTAGTGTGGAAAAAACACTTTTTGCACTTGTGATAGTGTTGAAAAACCACTTTTTGCACATGTGTTAGTGTTGAAAAACCACTTTTCGCACTTGTGTTGGTGCAGGAAACCACTTTTGCACTTGTATTAGTGTGGAAAAACCACTTTTGCACTTGTATTAGTGTGGAAAAAACACTTTTTGCACTTGTGTTAGTGTTGAAAAACCACTTTTCGCACTTGTGTTAGTGTTGAAAAACCACTTTTCGCACTTGTTTTGGTGCAGGAAACCACTTTTGCACTTGTATTAGTGTGGAAAAACCACATTTCGCACTTGTGTTAGTGTTGAAATACCACTTTTCGCACTTGTGTTAGTGTTGAAAAACCACTTTTCGCACTTGTGTTGGTGCAGGAAACCACTTTTGCACTTGTATTAGTGTGGAAAAACCACTTTTGCACTTGTATTAGTGTGGAAAAAACACTTTTTGCACTTGTGATAGTGTTGAAAAACCACTTTTCGCACTTGTGTTAGTGTTGAAAAACCACTTTTCACACTTGTGTTGGTGCAGGAAACCACTTTTGCACTTGTATTGGTGTTGAAAAACCACTTTTCGCACTTGTGTTAGTGTTGAAAAACCACTTTTCGCACTTGTGTTAGTGTTGAAAAACCACTTTTCGCACTTGTGTTAGTGTTGAAAAACCACTTTTCGCACTTGTGTTCGTGTTGAAAAACCACTTTTCGCACTTGTGTTAGTGTTGAAAAACCACTTTTTGCACTTGTGTTGGTGCAGGAAACCACTTTTGCACTTGTATTAGTGTGGAAAAAACAGTTTTTGCACTTGTATTAGTGTGGAAAAACCACTTTTGGCACTTGTGTTAGTGTTGAAAAACAACTTTTCGCACTTGTGTTAGTGTTGAAAAACCACTTTTCGCACTTGTGTTAGTGTTGAAAAACCACTTTTCGCACTTGTGCTGGTGCAGGAAACCACTTTTGCACTTGTATTAATGTGGAAAAAACACTTTTTGCACTTGTGATAGTGTTGAAAAACCACTTTTCGCACTTGTGTTAGTGTTGAAAAACCACTTTTCACACTTGCGTTAGTGTTGAAAAACCACTTTTTGCACTTGTGTTGGTGCAGGAAACCACTTTTGCACTTGTATTAGTGTGGAAAAACCACTTTTCGCACTTGTGTTCGTGTTGAAAAAACACTTTTAGCACTTGTGTTAGTGTTGAAAAACCACTTTTAGCACTTGTGTTTGTGTTGAAAAACCACTTTTCGCACTTGTGCTGGTGCAGGAAACCACTTTTGCACTTGTATTAGTGTGGAAAAACCACTTTTCGCACTTGTGTTAGTGTTGAAAAACCACTTTTCGCACTTGTGATAGTGTTGAAAAACCACTTTTCGCACTTGTGTTAGTGTTGAAAAACCACTTTTCGCACTTGTGTTGGTGCAGGAAACCACTTTTGTACTTGTATTAGTGTGGAAAAACCACTTTTGCACTTGTATTAGTGTGGAAAAAACAATTTTTGCACTTGTGTTAGTGTTGAAAAACCACTTTTCGCACTTGTGTTAGTGTTGAAAAACCACTTTTCGCACTTGTGTTGGTGCAGGAAACCACTTTTGCACTTGTGTTAGTGTGGAAAAACCACTTTTGCACTTGTATTAGTGTGGAAAAAACACCTTTTGCACTTGTGATAGTGTTGAAAAACCACTTATCGCACTTGTGTTAGTGTTGAAAAACCACTTTTCGCACTTGTGTTGGTGCAGCAAACCACTTTTGCACTTGTATTAATGTGGAAAAAACACTTTTCGCACTTGTGTTAGTGTTGAAAAACCACTTTTCGCACTTGTGTTAGTGTTGAAAAACCACTTTTCGCACTTGAGTTAGTGTTGAAAAACCACTTTTCGCACTTGTGTTAGTGTTGAAAAACCACTTTTCGCACTTGTGTTGGTGCAGGAAACCACTTTTGCACTTGTATTAGTGTGGAAAAAACAGTTTTTGCACTTGTATTAGTGTGGAAAAACCACTTTTGGCACTTGTGTTAGTGTTGAAAAACAACTTTTCGCACTGTGTTAGTGTTGAAAAACCACTTTTCGCACTTGTGTTAGTGTTGAAAAACCACTTTTCGCACTTGTGCTGGTGCAGGAAACCACTTTTGCACTTGTATTAGTGTGGAAAAAACACTTTTTGCACTTGTGATAGTGTTGAAAAAACACTTTTCGCACTTGTGTTAGTGTTGAAAAACCACTTTTCGCACTTGTGTTGGTGCAGGAAACCACTTTTGCAGTTGTATTAGTGTGGAAAAACCACTTTTCGCACTTGTGTTGGTGCAGGAAACCACTTTTGCACTTGCATTAGTGTGGAAAAAACACTTTTTGCACTTGTGATAGTGTTGAAAAACCACTTTTTGCACATGTGTTAGTGTTGAAAAACCACTTTTCGCACTTGTGTTGGTGCAGGAAACCACTTTTGCACTTGTATTAGTGTGGAAAAACCACTTTTGCACTTGTATTAGTGTGGAAAAAACACTTTTTGCACTTGTGTTAGTGTTGAAAAACCACTTTTCGCACTTGTGTTAGTGTTGAAAAACCACTTTTCGCACTTGTTTTGGTGCAGGAAACCACTTTTGCACTTGTATTAGTGTGGAAAAACCACTTTTCGCACTTGTGTTAGTGTTGAAATACCACTTTTCGCACTTGTGTTAGTGTTGAAAAACCACTTTTCGCACTTGTGTTGGTGCAGGAAACCACTTTTGCACTTGTATTAGTGTGGAAAAACCACTTTTGCACTTGTATTAGTGTGGAAAAAACACTTTTTGCACTTGTGATAGTGTTGAAAAACCACTTTTCGCACTTGTGTTAGTGTTGAAAAACCACTTTTCACACTTGTGTTGGTGCAGGAAACCACTTTTGCACTTGTATTGGTGTTGAAAAACCACTTTTCGCACTTGTGTTAGTGTTGAAAAACCACTTTTCGCACTTGTGTTAGTGTTGAAAAACCACTTTTCGCACTTGTGTTAGTGTTGAAAAAGCACTTTTCGCACTTGTGTTAGTGTTGAAAAACCACTTTTCGCACTTGTGTTAGTGTTGAAAAACCACTTTTCGCACTTGTGTTGGTGCAGGAAACCACTTTTGCACTTGTATTAGTGTGGAAAAAACAGTTTTTGCACTTGTATTAGTGTGGAAAAACCACTTTTGGCACTTGTGTTAGTGTTGAAAAACAACTTTTCGCACTTGTGTTAGTGTTGAAAAACCACTTTTCGCACTTGTGTTAGTGTTGAAAAACCACTTTTCGCACTTGTGCTGGTGCAGGAAACCACTTTTGCACTTGTATTAGTGTGGAAAAAACACTTTTTGCACTTGTGATAGTGTTGAAAAACCACTTTTCGCACTTGTGTTAGTGTTGAAAAACCACTTTTCGCACTTGTGTTGGTGCAGGAAACCACTTTTGCACTTGTATTAGTGTGGAAAAACCACTTTTCGCACTTGTGTTAGTGTTGAAAAACCACTTTTCGCACTTGTGATAGTGTTGAAAAACCACTTTTCGCACTTGTGTTAGTGTTGAAAAACCACTTTTCGCACTTGTGTTAGTGCAGGAAACCACTTTTGCACTTGTATTAGTGTGGAAAAAACACTTTTTGCACTTGTGATAGTGTTGAAAAACCACTTTTCGCACTTGTGTTAGTGTTGAAAAACCACTTTTCGCACTTGTGTTGGTGCAGGAAACCACTTTTGCACTTGTATTAGTGTGGAAAAAATACTTTTCGCACTTGTGTTAGTGTTGAAAAACCACTTTTCGCACTTGTGTTAGTGTTGAAAAACAACTTTTCGCACTTGTGTTGGTGCAGGAAACCACTTTTGCACTTGTATTAGTGTGGAAAAACCACTTTTGCACTTGTATTATTGTGGAAAAAACACTTTTTGCACTTGTGATAGTGTTGAAAAACCACTTTTCGCACTTGTGTTAGTGTTGAAAAACCACTTTTCGCACTTGTGTTGGTGCAGGAAACCACTTTTGCACTTGTATTAGTGTGGAAAAAACACTTTTTGCACTTGTGATAGTGTTGAAAAACCACTTTTCGCACTTGTGTTAGTGTTGAAAAACCACTTTTCGCACTTGTGTTGGTGCAGGAAACCACTTTTGCACTTGTATTAGTGTGGAAAAACCACTTTTCGCACTTTTGTTAGTGTTGAAAAACCACTTTTCGCACTTGTGTTAGTGTTGAAAAACCACTTTTCACACTTGCGTTAGTGTTGAAAAACCACTTTTTGCACTTGTGTTGGTGCAGGAAACCACTTTTGCACTTGTATTAGTGTGGAAAAACCACTTTTCGCACTTGTGTTCGTGTTGAAAAAACACTTTTAGCACTTGTGTTAGTGTTGAAAAACCACTTTTAGCACTTGTGTTTGTGTTGAAAAACCACTTTTCGCACTTGTGCTGGTGCAGGAAACCACTTTTGCACTTGTATTAGTGTGGAAAAACCACTTTTCGCACTTGTGTTAGTGTTGAAAAACCACTTTTCGCACTTGTGATAGTGTTGAAAAACCACTTTTCGCACTTGTGTTAGTGTTGAAAAACCACTTTTCGCACTTGTGTTGGTGCAGGAAACCACTTTTGTACTTGTATTAGTGTGGAAAAACCACTTTTGCACTTGTATTAGTGTGGAAAAAACACTTTTTGCACTTGTGTTAGTGTTGAAAAACCACTTTTCGCACTTGTGTTAGTGTTGAAAAACCACTTTTCGCACTTGTGTTGGTGCAGGAAACCACTTTTGCACTTGTGTTAGTGTGGAAAAACCACTTTTGCACTTGTATTAGTGTGGAAAAAACACCTTTTGCACTTGTGATAGTGTTGAAAAACCACTTATCGCACTTGTGTTAGTGTTGAAAAACCACTTTTCGCACTTGTGTTGGTGTAGCAAACCACTTTTGCACTTGTATTAATGTGGAAAAAACACTTTTCGCACTTGTGTTAGTGTTGAAAAACCACTTTTCGCACTTGTGTTAGTGTTGAAAAACCACTTTTCGCACTTGAGTTAGTGTTGAAAAACCACTTTTCGCACTTGTGTTAGTGTTGAAAAACCACTTTTCGCACTTGTGTTGGTGCAGGAAACCACTTTTGCACTTGTATTAGTGTGGAAAAAACAGTTTTTGCACTTGTATTAGTGAGGAAAAACCACTTTTGGCACTTGTGTTAGTGTTGAAAAACAACTTTTCACACTTGTGTTAGTGTTGAAAAACCACTTTTCGCACTTGTGTTAGTGTTGAAAAACCACTTTTCGCACTTGTGCTGGTGCAGGAAACCACTTTTGCACTTGTATTAGTGTGGAAAAAACACTTTTTGCACTTGTGATAGTGTTGAAAAAACACTTTTTGCACTTGTGTTAGTGTTGAAAAACCACTTTTCGCACTTGTGTTGGTGCAGGAAACCACTTTTGCAGTTGTATTAGTGTGGAAAAACCACTTTTCGCACTTGTGTTGGTGCAGGAAACCACTTTTGCACTTGTATTAGTGTGGAAAAAACACTTTTTGCACTTGTGATAGTGTTGAAAAACCACTTTTTGCACATGTGTTAGTGTTGAAAAACCACTTTTCGCACTTGTGTTGGTGCAGGAAACCACTTTTGCACTTGTATTAGTGTGGAAAAACCACTTTTGCACTTGTATTAGTGTGGAAAAAACACTTTTTGCACTTGTGTTAGTGTTGAAAAACCACTTTTCGCACTTGTGTTAGTGTTGAAAAACCACTTTTCGCACTTGTTTTGGTGCAGGAAACCACTTTTGCACTTGTATTAGTGTGGAAAAACCACATTTCGCACTTGTGTTAGTGTTGAAATACCACTTTTCGCACTTGTGTTAGTGTTGAAAAACCACTTTTCGCACTTGTGTTGGTGCAGGAAACCACTTTTGCACTTGTATTAGTGTGGAAAAACCACTTTTGCACTTGTATTAGTGTGGAAAAAACACTTTTTGCACTTGTGATAGTGTTGAAAAACCACTTTTCGCACTTGTGTTAGTGTTGAAAAACCACTTTTCACACTTGTGTTGGTGCAGGAAACCACTTTTGCACTTGTATTGGTGTTGAAAAACCACTTTTCGCACTTGTGTTAGTGTTGAAAAACCACTTTTCGCACTTGTGTTAGTGTTGAAAAACCACTTTTCGCACTTGTGTTCGTGTTGAAAAAACACTTTTAGCACTTGTGTTAGTGTTGAAAAACCACTTTTAGCACTTGTGTTTGTGTTGAAAAACCACTTTTCGCACTTGTGCTGGTGCAGGAAACCACTTTTGCACTTGTATTAGTGTGGAAAAACCACTTTTCGCACTTGTGTTAGTGTTGAAAAACCACTTTTCGCACTTGTGATAGTGTTGAAAAACCACTTTTCGCACTTGTGTTAGTGTTGAAAAACCACTTTTCGCACTTGTGTTGGTGCAGGAAACCACTTTTGTACTTGTATTAGTGTGGAAAAACCACTTTTGCACTTGTATTAGTGTGGAAAAAACACTTTTTGCACTTGTGTTAGTGTTGAAAAACCACTTTTCGCACTTGTGTTAGTGTTGAAAAACCACTTTTCGCACTTGTGTTGGTGCAGGAAACCACTTTTGCACTTGTGTTAGTGTGGAAAAACCACTTTTGCACTTGTATTAGTGTGGAAAAAACACCTTTTGCACTTGTGATAGTGTTGAAAAACCACTTATCGCACTTGTGTTAGTGTTGAAAAACCACTTTTCGCACTTGTGTTGGTGTAGCAAACCACTTTTGCACTTGTATTAATGTGGAAAAAACACTTTTCGCACTTGTGTTAGTGTTGAAAAACCACTTTTCGCACTTGTGTTAGTGTTGAAAAACCACTTTTCGCACTTGAGTTAGTGTTGAAAAACCACTTTTCGCACTTGTGTTAGTGTTGAAAAACCACTTTTCGCACTTGTGTTGGTGCAGGAAACCACTTTTGCACTTGTATTAGTGTGGAAAAAACAGTTTTTGCACTTGTATTAGTGAGGAAAAACCACTTTTGGCACTTGTGTTAGTGTTGAAAAACAACTTTTCACACTTGTGTTAGTGTTGAAAAACCACTTTTCGCACTTGTGTTAGTGTTGAAAAACCACTTTTCGCACTTGTGCTGGTGCAGGAAACCACTTTTGCACTTGTATTAGTGTGGAAAAAACACTTTTTGCACTTGTGATAGTGTTGAAAAAACACTTTTTGCACTTGTGTTAGTGTTGAAAAACCACTTTTCGCACTTGTGTTGGTGCAGGAAACCACTTTTGCAGTTGTATTAGTGTGGAAAAACCACTTTTCGCACTTGTGTTGGTGCAGGAAACCACTTTTGCACTTGTATTAGTGTGGAAAAAACACTTTTTGCACTTGTGATAGTGTTGAAAAACCACTTTTTGCACATGTGTTAGTGTTGAAAAACCACTTTTCGCACTTGTGTTGGTGCAGGAAACCACTTTTGCACTTGTATTAGTGTGGAAAAACCACTTTTGCACTTGTATTAGTGTGGAAAAAACACTTTTTGCACTTGTGTTAGTGTTGAAAAACCACTTTTCGCACTTGTGTTAGTGTTGAAAAACCACTTTTCGCACTTGTTTTGGTGCAGGAAACCACTTTTGCACTTGTATTAGTGTGGAAAAACCACATTTCGCACTTGTGTTAGTGTTGAAATACCACTTTTCGCACTTGTGTTAGTGTTGAAAAACCACTTTTCGCACTTGTGTTGGTGCAGGAAACCACTTTTGCACTTGTATTAGTGTGGAAAAACCACTTTTGCACTTGTATTAGTGTGGAAAAAACACTTTTTGCACTTGTGATAGTGTTGAAAAACCACTTTTCGCACTTGTGTTAGTGTTGAAAAACCACTTTTCACACTTGTGTTGGTGCAGGAAACCACTTTTGCACTTGTATTGGTGTTGAAAAACCACTTTTCGCACTTGTGTTAGTGTTGAAAAACCACTTTTCGCACTTGTGTTAGTGTTGAAAAACCACTTTTCGCACTTGTGTTAGTGTTGAAAAACCACTTTTCGCACTTGTGTTCGTGTTGAAAAACCACTTTTCGCACTTGTGTTAGTGTTGAAAAACCACTTTTTGCACTTGTGTTGGTGCAGGAAACCACTTTTGCACTTGTATTAGTGTGGAAAAAACAGTTTTTGCACTTGTATTAGTGTGGAAAAACCACTTTTGGCACTTGTGTTAGTGTTGAAAAACAACTTTTCGCACTTGTGTTAGTGTTGAAAAACCACTTTTCGCACTTGTGTTAGTGTTGAAAAACCACTTTTCGCACTTGTGCTGGTGCAGGAAACCACTTTTGCACTTGTATTAATGTGGAAAAAACACTTTTTGCACTTGTGATAGTGTTGAAAAACCACTTTTCGCACTTGTGTTAGTGTTGAAAAACCACTTTTCGCACTTGTGTTGGTGCAGGAAACCACTTTTGCACTTGTATTAGTGTGGAAAAACCACTTTTCGCACTTGTGTTAGTGTTGAAAAACCACTTTTCGCACTTGTGATAGTGTTGAAAAACCACTTTTCGCACTTGTGTTAGTGTTGAAAAACCACTTTTCGCACTTGTGTTAGTGCAGGAAACCACTTTTGCACTTGTATTAGTGTGGAAAAAACACTTTTTGCACTTGTGATAGTGTTGAAAAACCACTTTTCGCACTTGTGTTAGTGTTGAAAAACCACTTTTCGCACTTGTGTTGGTGCAGGAAACCACTTTTGCACTTGTATTAGTGTGGAAAAAATACTTTTCGCACTTGTGTTAGTGTTGAAAAACCACTTTTCGCACTTGTGTTAGTGTTGAAAAACAACTTTTCGCACTTGTGTTGGTGCAGGAAACCACTTTTGCACTTGTATTGGTGTGGAAAAACCACTTTTGCACTTGTATTATTGTGGAAAAAACACTTTTTGCACTTGTGATAGTGTTGAAAAACCACTTTTCGCACTTGTGTTAGTGTTGAAAAACCACTTTTCGCACTTGTGTTGGTGCAGGAAACCACTTTTGCACTTGTATTAGTGTGGAAAAAACACTTTTTGCACTTGTGATAGTGTTGAAAAACCACTTTTCGCACTTGTGTTAGTGTTGAAAAACCACTTTTCGCACTTGTGTTGGTGCAGGAAACCACTTTTGCACTTGTATTAGTGTGGAAAAACCACTTTTCGCACTTTTGTTAGTGTTGAAAAACCACTTTTCGCACTTGTGTTAGTGTTGAAAAACCACTTTTCACACTTGCGTTAGTGTTGAAAAACCACTTTTTGCACTTGTGTTGGTGCAGGAAACCACTTTTGCACTTGTATTAGTGTGGAAAAACCACTTTTCGCACTTGTGTTCGTGTTGAAAAAACACTCTTAGCACTTGTGTTAGTGTTGAAAAACCACTTTTAGCACTTGTGTTTGTGTTGAAAAACCACTTTTCGCACTTGTGCTGGTGCAGGAAACCACTTTTGCACTTGTATTAGTGTGGAAAAACCACTTTTCGCACTTGTGTTAGTGTTGAAAAACCACTTTTCGCACTTGTGATAGTGTTGAAAAACCACTTTTCGCACTTGTGTTAGTGTTGAAAAACCACTTTTCGCACTTGTGTTGGTGCAGGAAACCACTTTTGTACTTGTATTAGTGTGGAAAAACCACTTTTGCACTTGTATTAGTGTGGAAAAAACACTTTTTGCACTTGTGTTAGTGTTGAAAAACCACTTTTCGCACTTGTGTTAGTGTTGAAAAACCACTTTTCGCACTTGTGTTGGTGCAGAAAACCACTTTTGCACTTGTGTTAGTGTGGAAAAACCACTTTTGCACTTGTATTAGTGTGGAAAAAACACCTTTTGCACTTGTGATAGTGTTGAAAAACCACTTATCGCACTTGTGTTAGTGTTGAAAAACCACTTTTCGCACTTGTGTTGGTGCAGCAAACCACTTTTGCACTTGTATTAATGTGGAAAAAACACTTTTCGCACTTGTGTTAGTGTTGAAAAACCACTTTTCGCACTTGTGTTAGTGTTGAAAAACCACTTTTCGCACTTGAGTTAGTGTTGAAAAACCACTTTTCGCACTTGTGTTAGTGTTGAAAAACCACTTTTCGCACTTGTGTTGGTGCAGGAAACCACTTTTGCACTTGTATTAGTGTGGAAAAAACAGTTTTTGCACTTGTATTAGTGTGGAAAAACCACTTTTGGCACTTGCGTTAGTGTTGAAAAACAACTTTTCGCACTTGTGTTAGTGTTGAAAAACCACTTTTGCACTTGTATTAGTGTGGAAAAAACACTTTTTGCACTTGTGATAGTGTTGAAAAAACACTTTTCGCACTTGTGTTAGTGTTGAAAAACCACTTTTCGCACTTGTGTTGGTGCAGGAAACCACTTTTGCAGTTGTATTAGTGTGGAAAAACCACTTTTCGCACTTGTGTTGGTGCAGGAAACCACTTTTGCACTTGTATTAGTGTGGAAAAACACTTTTTGCACTTGTGATAGTGTTGAAAAACCACTTTTTGCACATGTGTTAGTGTTGAAAAACCACTTTTCGCACTTGTGTTGGTGCAGGAAACCACTTTTGCACTTGTATTAGTGTGGAAAAACCACTTTTGCACTTGTATTAGTGTGGAAAAAAACACTTTTTGCACTTGTGTTAGTGTTGAAAAACCACTTTTCGCACTTGTGTTAGTGTTGAAAAACCACTTTTCGCACTTGTTTTGGTGCAGGAAACCACTTTTGCACTTGTATTAGTGTGGAAAAACCACTTTTCGCACTTGTGTTAGTGTTGAAATACCACTTTTCGCACTTGTGTTAGTGTTGAAAAACCACTTTTCGCACTTGTGTTGGTGCAGGAAACCACTTTTGCACTTGTATTAGTGTGGAAAAACCACTTTTGCACTTGTATTAGTGTGGAAAAAACACTTTTTGCACTTGTGATAGTGTTGAAAAACCACTTTTCGCACTTGTGTTAGTGTTGAAAAACCACTTTTCACACTTGTGTTGGTGCAGGAAACCACTTTTGCACTTGTATTGGTGTTGAAAAACCACTTTTCGCACTTGTGTTAGTGTTGAAAAACCACTTTTCGCACTTGTGTTAGTGTTGAAAAACCACTTTTCGCACTTGTGTTAGTGTTGAAAAACCACTTTTCGCACTTGTGTTAGTGTTGAAAAACCACTTTTCGCACTTGTGTTAGTGTTGAAAAACCACTTTTCGCACTTGTGTTGGTGCAGGAAACCACTTTTGCACTTGTATTAGTGTGGAAAAAACAGTTTTTGCACTTGTATTAGTGTGGAAAAACCACTTTTGGCACTTGTGTTAGTGTTGAAAAACAACTTTTCGCACTTGTGTTAGTGTTGAAAAACCACTTTTCGCACTTGTGTTAGTGTTGAAAAACCACTTTTCGCACTTGTGCTGGTGCAGGAAACCACTTTTGCACTTGTATTAGTGTGGAAAAAACACTTTTTGCACTTGTGATAGTGTTGAAAAACCACTTTTCGCACTTGTGTTAGTGTTGAAAAACCACTTTTCGCACTTGTGTTGGTGCAGGAAACCACTTTTGCACTTGTATTAGTGTGGAAAAACCACTTTTCGCACTTGTGTTAGTGTTGAAAAACCACTTTTCGCACTTGTGATAGTGTTGAAAAACCACTTTTCGCACTTGTGTTAGTGTTGAAAAACCACTTTTCGCACTTGTGTTAGTGTTGAAAAACCACTTTTCGCACTTGTGTTGGTGCAGAAAACCACTTTTGCACTTGTATTAGTGTGGAAAAAACACTTTTTGCACTTGTGATAGTGTTGAAAAACCACTTTTCGCACTTGTGTTAGTGTTGAAAAACCACTTTTCGCACTTGTGTTGGTGCAGGAAACCACTTTTGCACTTGTATTAGTGTGGAAAAACCACTTTTCGCACTTGTGTTAGTGTGGAAAAAACACTTTTTGCACGTGTATTAGTGTTGAAAAACAACTTTTCGCACTTGTGTTGGTGCAGGAAACCACTTTTGCACTTGTATTAGTGTGGAAAAAACACTTTTTGCATTTGTATTAGTGTTGAAAAACCACTTTTCGCACTTGTGTTAGTGTTGAAAAACCACTTTTCGCACTTGTGTTGGTACAGGAAACCACTTTTCGCACTTGTATTAGTGTGGAAAAACCACTTTTCGCACTTGTGTTAGTGTTGAAAAACCACTTTTCGCAGTTGTGTTAGTGTTGAAAAACCACTTTTCGCACTTGTGTTAGTGTTGAAAAACCACTTTTCGCACTGTGTTGGTGCAGGAAACCACTTTTGCACTTGTATTAGTGTGGAAAAAACACTTTTCGCACTTGTGTTAGTGTTGAAAAACCACTTTTCGCACTTGTGTTAGTGTTGAAAAACCACTTTTCGCACTTGTGTTAGTGTTGAAAAACCACTTTTCGCACTTGTGTTGGTGCAGGAAACCACTTTTGCACTTGTATTAGTGTGGAAAAACCACTTTTCGCAATTGTGTTAGTGTTGAAAAACCACTTTTCGCACTTGTGTTAGTGTTGAAAAACCACTTTTCGCACTTGTGTTAGTGTTGAAAAACCACTTTTCGCACTTGTGTTGGTGCAGGAAACCACTTTTGCACTTGTATTAGTGTGGAAAAAACACTTTTTGCACTTGTGATAGTGTTGAAAAACCACTTTTCGCACTTGTGTTAGTGTTGAAAAACCACTTTTCGCACTTGTGTTGGTGCAGGAAACCACTTTTGCATTTGTATTAGTGTGGAAAAACCACTTTTGCACTTGTATTAGTGTGGAAAAAACACTTTTTGCACTTGTGATAGTGTTGAAAAACCACTTTTCGCACGTGTGTTAGTGTTGAAAAACCACCTTTCGCACTTGTGTTGGTGCAGGAAACCACTTTTGCACTTGTATTAATGTGGAAAAAACACTTTTCGCACTTGTGTTAGTGTTGAAAAACCACTTTTCGCACTTGTGTTAGTGTTGAAAATCCACTTTTCGCACTTGTGTTAGTGCAGGAAACCACTTTTGCACTTGTATTAGTGTGGAAAAAACACTTTTTGCACTTGTGATAGTGTTGAAAAACCACTTTTCGCACTTGTGTTAGTGTTGAAAAACCACTTTTCGCACTTGTGTTGGTGCAGGAAACCACTTTTGCACTTGTATTAGTGTGGAAAAACTACTTTTCGCACTTGTGTTAGTGTTGAAAAACCACTTTTCGCACTTGTGTTAGTGTTGAAAACAACTTTTCGCACTTGTGTTGGTGCAGGAAACCACTTTTGCACTTGTATTAGTGTGGAAAAACCACTTTTCGCACTTGTGTTAGTGTTGAAAAACAACTTTTCGCACTTGTGTTGGTGCAGGAAACCACTTTTGCACTTGTATTAGTGTGGAAAAACCACTTTTCGCACTTGTGTTAGTGTTGAAAAACCACTTTTCGCACTTGTGCTGGTGCAGGAAACCACTTTTGCACTTGTATTAGTGTGGAAAAAACACTTTTTGCACTTGTGATAGTGTTGAAAAACCACTTTTCGCACTTGTGTTAGTGTTGAAAAACCACTTTTCGCACTTGTGTTGGTGTTGAAAAACCACTTTTCGCACTTGTGTTAGTGTTGAAAAACCACTTTTCGCACTTGTGTTGGTGCAGGAAACCACTTTTGCACTTGTATTAGTGTGGAAAAAACAGTTTTTGCACTTGTATTAGTGTGGAAAAACCACTTTTGGCACTTGCGTTAGTGTTGAAAAAAAACAACTTTTCGCACTTGTGTTAGTGTTGAAAAACCACTTTTGCACTTGTATTAGTGTGGAAAAAACACTTTTTGCACTTGTGATAGTGTTGAAAAAACACTTTTCGCACTTGTGTTAGTGTTGAAAAACCACTTTTCGCACTTGTGTTGGTGCAGGAAACCACTTTTGCAGTTGTATTAGTGTGGAAAAACCACTTTTCGCACTTGTGTTGGTGCAGGAAACCACTTTTGCACTTGTATTAGTGTGGAAAAACACTTTTTGCACTTGTGATAGTGTTGAAAAACCACTTTTTGCACATGTGTTAGTGTTGAAAAACCACTTTTCGCACTTGTGTTGGTGCAGGAAACCACTTTTGCACTTGTATTAGTGTGGAAAAACCACTTTTGCACTTGTATTAGTGTGGAAAAAAACACTTTTTGCACTTGTGTTAGTGTTGAAAAACCACTTTTCGCACTTGTGTTAGTGTTGAAAAACCACTTTTCGCACTTGTTTTGGTGCAGGAAACCACTTTTGCACTTGTATTAGTGTGGAAAAACCACTTTTCGCACTTGTGTTAGTGTTGAAATACCACTTTTCGCACTTGTGTTAGTGTTGAAAAACCACTTTTCGCACTTGTGTTGGTGCAGGAAACCACTTTTGCACTTGTATTAGTGTGGAAAAAACACTTTTTGCACTTGTGATAGTGTTGAAAAACCACTTTTCGCACTTGTGTTAGTGTTGAAAAACCACTTTTCGCACTTGTGTTGGTGCAGGAAACCACTTTTGCACTTGTATTAGTGTGGAAAAACTACTTTTCGCACTTGTGTTAGTGTTGAAAAACCACTTTTCGCACTTGTGTTAGTGTTGAAAACAACTTTTCGCACTTGTGTTGGTGCAGGAAACCACTTTTGCACTTGTATTAGTGTGGAAAAACCACTTTTCGCACTTGTGTTAGTGTTGAAAAACAACTTTTCGCACTTGTGTTGGTGCAGGAAACCACTTTTGCACTTGTATTAGTGTGGAAAAACCACTTTTCGCACTTGTGTTAGTGTTGAAAAACCACTTTTCGCACTTGTGCTGGTGCAGGAAACCACTTTTGCACTTGTATTAGTGTGGAAAAAACACTTTTTGCACTTGTGATAGTGTTGAAAAACCACTTTTCGCACTTGTGTTAGTGTTGAAAAACCACTTTTCGCACTTGTGTTGGTGTTGAAAAACCACTTTTCGCACTTGTGTTAGTGTTGAAAAACCACTTTTCGCACTTGTGTTGGTGCAGGAAACCACTTTTGCACTTGTATTAGTGTGGAAAAAACAGTTTTTGCACTTGTATTAGTGTGGAAAAACCACTTTTGGCACTTGCGTTAGTGTTGAAAAACAACTTTTCGCACTTGTGTCAGTGTTGAAAAACCACTTTTGCACTTGTATTAGTGTGGAAAAAACACTTTTTGCACTTGTGATAGTGTTGAAAAAACACTTTTCGCACTTGTGTTAGTGTTGAAAAACCACTTTTCGCACTTGTGTTGGTGCAGGAAACCACTTTTGCAGTTGTATTAGTGTGGAAAAACCACTTTTCGCACTTGTGTTGGTGCAGGAAACCACTTTTGCACTTGTATTAGTGTGGAAAAACACTTTTTGCACTTGTGATAGTGTTGAAAAACCACTTTTTGCACATGTGTTAGTGTTGAAAAACCACTTTTCGCACTTGTGTTGGTGCAGGAAACCACTTTTGCACTTGTATTAGTGTGGAAAAACCACTTTTGCACTTGTATTAGTGTGGAAAAAAACACTTTTTGCACTTGTGTTAGTGTTGAAAAACCACTTTTCGCACTTGTGTTAGTGTTGAAAAACCACTTTTCGCACTTGTTTTGGTGCAGGAAACCACTTTTGCACTTGTATTAGTGTGGAAAAACCACTTTTCGCACTTGTGTTAGTGTTGAAATACCACTTTTCGCACTTGTGTTAGTGTTGAAAAACCACTTTTCGCACTTGTGTTGGTGCAGGAAACCACTTTTGCACTTGTATTAGTGTGGAAAAACCACTTTTGCACTTGTATTAGTGTGGAAAAAACACTTTTTGCACTTGTGATAGTGTTGAAAAACCACTTTTCGCACTTGTGTTAGTGTTGAAAAACCACTTTTCACACTTGTGTTGGTGCAGGAAACCACTTTTGCACTTGTATTGGTGTTGAAAAACCACTTTTCGCACTTGTGTTAGTGTTGAAAAACCACTTTTCGCACTTGTGTTAGTGTTGAAAAACCACTTTTCGCACTTGTGTTAGTGTTGAAAAACCACTTTTCGCACTTGTGTTAGTGTTGAAAAACCACTTTTCGCACTTGTGTTAGTGTTGAAAAACCACTTTTCGCACTTGTGTTGGTGCAGGAAACCACTTTTGCACTTGTATTAGTGTGGAAAAAACAGTTTTTGCACTTGTATTAGTGTGGAAAAACCACTTTTGGCACTTGTGTTAGTGTTGAAAAACAACTTTTCGCACTTGTGTTAGTGTTGAAAAACCACTTTTCACACTTGTGTTAGTGTTGAAAAACCACTTTTCGCACTTGTGCTGGTGCAGGAAACCACTTTTGCACTTGTATTAGTGTGGAAAAAACACTTTTTGCACTTGTGATAGTGTTGAAAAACCACTTTTCGCACTTGTGTTAGTGTTGAAAAACCACTTTTCGCACTTGTGTTGGTGCAGGAAACCACTTTTGCACTTGTATTAGTGTGGAAAAACCACTTTTCGCACTTGTGTTAGTGTTGAAAAACCACTTTTCGCACTTGTGATAGTGTTGAAAAACCACTTTTCGCACTTGTGTTAGTGTTGAAAAACCACTTTTCGCACTTGTGTTAGTGTTGAAAAACCACTTTTCGCACTTGTGTTGGTGCAGAAAACCACTTTTGCACTTGTATTAGTGTGGAAAAAACACTTTTTGCACTTGTGATAGTGTTGAAAAACCACTTTTCGCACTTGTGTTAGTGTTGAAAAACCACTTTTCGCACTTGTGTTGGTGCAGGAAACCACTTTTGCACTTGTATTAGTGTGGAAAAACCACTTTTCGCACTTGTGTTAGTGTGGAAAAAACACTTTTTGCACGTGTATTAGTGTTGAAAAACAACTTTTCGCACTTGTGTTGGTGCAGGAAACCACTTTTGCACTTGTATTAGTGTGGAAAAAACACTTTTTGCATTTGTATTAGTGTTGAAAAACCACTTTTCGCACTTGTGTTAGTGTTGAAAAACCACTTTTCGCACTTGTGTTGGTACAGGAAACCACTTTTCGCACTTGTATTAGTGTGGAAAAACCACTTTTCGCACTTGTGTTAGTGTTGAAAAACCACTTTTCGCAGTTGTGTTAGTGTTGAAAAACCACTTTTCGCACTTGTGTTAGTGTTGAAAAACCACTTTTCGCACTGTGTTGGTGCAGGAAACCACTTTTGCACTTGTATTAGTGTGGAAAAAACACTTTTCGCACTTGTGTTAGTGTTGAAAAACCACTTTTCGCACTTGTGTTAGTGTTGAAAAACCACTTTTCGCACTTGTGTTAGTGTTGAAAAACCACTTTTCGCACTTGTGTTGGTGCAGGAAACCACTTTTGCACTTGTATTAGTGTGGAAAAACCACTTTTCGCAATTGTGTTAGTGTTGAAAAACCACTTTTCGCACTTGTGTTAGTGTTGAAAAACCACTTTTCGCACTTGTGTTAGTGTTGAAAAACCACTTTTCGCACTTGTGTTGGTGCAGGAAACCACTTTTGCACTTGTATTAGTGTGGAAAAAACACTTTTTGCACTTGTGATAGTGTTGAAAAACCACTTTTCGCACTTGTGTTAGTGTTGAAAAACCACTTTTCGCACTTGTGTTGGTGCAGGAAACCACTTTTGCATTTGTATTAGTGTGGAAAAACCACTTTTGCACTTGTATTAGTGTGGAAAAAACACTTTTTGCACTTGTGATAGTGTTGAAAAACCACTTTTCGCACGTGTGTTAGTGTTGAAAAACCACCTTTCGCACTTGTGTTGGTGCAGGAAACCACTTTTGCACTTGTATTAATGTGGAAAAAACACTTTTCGCACTTGTGTTAGTGTTGAAAAACCACTTTTCGCACTTGTGTTAGTGTTGAAAATCCACTTTTCGCACTTGTGTTAGTGCAGGAAACCACTTTTGCACTTGTATTAGTGTGGAAAAAACACTTTTTGCACTTGTGATAGTGTTGAAAAACCACTTTTCGCACTTGTGTTAGTGTTGAAAAACCACTTTTCGCACTTGTGTTGGTGCAGGAAACCACTTTTGCACTTGTATTAGTGTGGAAAAACTACTTTTCGCACTTGTGTTAGTGTTGAAAAACCACTTTTCGCACTTGTGTTAGTGTTGAAAACAACTTTTCGCACTTGTGTTGGTGCAGGAAACCACTTTTGCACTTGTATTAGTGTGGAAAAACCACTTTTCGCACTTGTGTTAGTGTTGAAAAACAACTTTTCGCACTTGTGTTGGTGCAGGAAACCACTTTTGCACTTGTATTAGTGTGGAAAAACCACTTTTCGCACTTGTGTTAGTGTTGAAAAACCACTTTTCGCACTTGTGCTGGTGCAGGAAACCACTTTTGCACTTGTATTAGTGTGGAAAAAACACTTTTTGCACTTGTGATAGTGTTGAAAAACCACTTTTCGCACTTGTGTTAGTGTTGAAAAACCACTTTTCGCACTTGTGTTGGTGCAGGAAACCACTTTTGCACTTGTATTAGTGTGGAAAAACCACTTTTCGCACTTGTGTTAGTGTTGAAAAACCACTTTTCGCACTTGTGATAGTGTTGAAAAACCACTTTTCGCACTTGTGTTAGTGTTGAAAAACCACTTTTCGCACTTGTGTTAGTGTTGAAAAACCACTTTTCGCACTTGTGTTGGTGCAGAAAACCACTTTTGCACTTGTATTAGTGTGGAAAAACCACTTTTCGCACTTGTGTTAGTGTTGAAAAACCACTTTTCGCACTTGTGCTGGTGCAGGAAACCACTTTTGCACTTGTATTAGTGTGGAAAAAACACTTTTTGCACTTGTGATAGTGTTGAAAAACCACTTTTCGCACTTGTGTTAGTGTTGAAAAACCACTTTTCGCACTTGTGTTGGTGCAGGAAACCACTTTTGCACTTGTATTAGTGTGGAAAAACCACTTTTTGCACTTGTGTTAGTGTTGAAAAACCACTTTTCGCACTTGTGATAGTGTTGAAAAACCACTTTTCGCACTTGTGTTAGTGTTGAAAAACCACTTTTCGCACTTGTGTTAGTGTTGAAAAACCACTTTTCGCACTTGTGTTAGTGTTGAAAAACCACTTTTCGCACTTGTGTTGGTACAGGAAACCACTTTTCGCACTTGTATTAGTGTGGAAAAACCACTTTTCGCACTTGTGTTAGTGTTGAAAAACCACTTTTCGCAGTTGTGTTAGTGTTGAAAAACCACTTTTCGCACTTGTGTTAGTGTTGAAAAACCACTTTTCGCACTGTGTTGGTGCAGGAAACCACTTTTGCACTTGTATTAGTGTGGAAAAACCACTTTTCGCACTTGTGTTAGTGTTGAAAAACCACTTTTCGCACTTGTGTTGGTGCAGGAAACCACTTTTGCACTTGTATTAGTGTGGAAAAAACACTTTTTGCACTTGTGATAGTGTTGAAAAACCACTTTTCGCACTTGTGTTAGTGTTGAAAAACCACTTTTCGCACTTGTGTTGGTGCAGGAAACCACTTTTGCATTTGTATTAGTGTGGAAAAACCACTTTTCGCACTTTTGTTAGTGTTGAAAAACCACTTTTCGCACTTGTGTTAGTGTTGAAAAACCACTTTTCACACTTGCGTTAGTGTTGAAAAACCACTTTTTGCACTTGTGTTGGTGCAGGAAACCACTTTTGCACTTGTATTAGTGTGGAAAAACCACTTTTCACACTTGTGTTCGTGTTGAAAAAACACTTTTAGCACTTGTGTTAGTGTTGAAAAACCACTTTTAGCACTTGTGTTTGTGTTGAAAAACCACTTTTCGCACTTGTGCTGGTGCAGGAAACCACTTTTGCACTTGTATTAGTGTGGAAAAACCACTTTTCGCACTTGTGTTAGTGTTGAAAAACCACTTTTCGCACTTGTGATAGTGTTGAAAAACCACTTTTCGCACTTGTGTTAGTGTTGAAAAACCACTTTTCGCACTTGTGTTGGTGCAGGAAACCACTTTTGTACTTGTATTAGTGTGGAAAAACCACTTTTGCACTTGTATTAGTGTGGAAAAAACACTTTTTGCACTTGTGTTAGTGTTGAAAAACCACTTTTCGCACTTGTGTTAGTGTTGAAAAACCACTTTTCGCACTTGTGTTGGTGCAGGAAACCACTTTTGCACTTGTGTTAGTGTGGAAAAACCACTTTTGCACTTGTATTAGTGTGGAAAAAACACCTTTTGCACTTGTGATAGTGTTGAAAAACCACTTATCGCACTTGTGTTAGTGTTGAAAAACCACTTTTCGCACTTGTGTTGGTGCAGCAAACCACTTTTGCACTTGTATTAATGTGGAAAAAACACTTTTCGCACTTGTGTTAGTGTTGAAAAACCACTTTTCGCACTTGTGTTAGTGTTGAAAAACCACTTTTCGCACTTGAGTTAGTGTTGAAAAACCACTTTTCGCACTTGTGTTAGTGTTGAAAAACCACTTTTCGCACTTGTGTTGGTGCAGGAAACCACTTTTGCACTTGTATTAGTGTGGAAAAAACAGTTTTTGCACTTGTATTAGTGTGGAAAAACCACTTTTGGCACTTGTGTTAGTGTTGAAAAACAACTTTTCGCACTTGTGTTAGTGTTGAAAAACCACTTTTCGCACTTGTGTTAGTGTTGAAAAAACACTTTTCGCACTTGTGCTGGTGCAGGAAACCACTTTTGCACTTGTATTAGTGTGGAAAAAACACTTTTTGCACTTGTGATAGTGTTGAAAAAACACTTTTCGCACTTGTGTTAGTGTTGAAAAACCACTTTTCGCACTTGTGTTGGTGCAGGAAACCACTTTTGCAGTTGTATTAGTGTGGAAAAACCACTTTTCGCACTTGTGTTGGTGCAGGAAACCACTTTTGCACTTGTATTAGTGTGGAAAAAACACTTTTTGCACTTGTGATAGTGTTGAAAAACCACTTTTTGCACATGTGTTAGTGTTGAAAAACCACTTTTCGCACTTGTGTTGGTGCAGGAAACCACATTTGCACTTGTATTAGTGTGGAAAAACCACTTTTGCACTTGTATTAGTGTGGAAAAAACACTTTTTGCACTTGTGTTAGTGTTGAAAAACCACTTTTCGCACTTGTGTTAGTGTTGACAAACCACTTTTCGCACTTGTTTTGGTGCAGGAAACCACTTTTGCACTTGTATTAGTGTGGAAAAACCACTTTTCGCACTTGTGTTAGTGTTGAAATACCACTTTTTGCACTTGGTTAGTGTTGAAAAACCACTTTTCGCACTTGTGTTGGTGCAGGAAACCACTTTTGCACTTGTATTGGTGTTGAAAAACCACTTTTCGCACTTGTGTTAGTGTTGAAAAACCACTTTTCGCACTTGTGTTAGTGTTGAAAAACCACTTTTCGCACTTGTGTTAGTGTTGAAAAACCACTTTTCGCACTTGTGTTAGTGTTGAAAAACCACTTTTCGCACTTGTGTTAGTGTTGAAAAACCACTTTTCGCACTTGTGTTGGTGCAGGAAACCACTTTTGCACTTGTATTAGTGTGGAAAAAACAGTTTTTGCACTTGTATTAGTGTGGAAAAACCACTTTTGGCACTTGTGTTAGTGTTGAAAAACAACTTTTCGCACTTGTGTTAGTGTTGAAAAACCACTTTTCGCACTTGTGTTAGTGTTGAAAAACCACTTTTCGCACTTGTGCTGGTGCAGGAAACCACTTTTGCACTTGTATTAGTGTGGAAAAAACACTTTTTGCACTTGTGATAGTGTTGAAAAACCACTTTTCGCACTTGTGTTAGTGTTGAAAAACCACTTTTCGCACTTGTGTTGGTGCAGGAAACCACTTTTGCACTTGTATTAGTGTGGAAAAACCACTTTTCGCACTTGTGTTAGTGTTGAAAAACCACTTTTCGCACTTGTGATAGTGTTGAAAAACCACTTTTCGCACTTGTGTTAGTGTTGAAAAACCACTTTTCGCACTTGTGTTAGTGTTGAAAAACCACTTTTCGCACTTGTGTTGGTGCAGAAAACCACTTTTGCACTTGTATTAGTGTGGAAAAAACACTTTTTGCACTTGTGATAGTGTTGAAAAACCACTTTTCGCACTTGTGTTAGTGTTGAAAAACCACTTTTCGCACTTGTGTTGGTGCAGGAAACCACTTTTGCACTTGTATTAGTGTGGAAAAACCACTTTTCGCACTTGTGTTAGTGTGGAAAAAACACTTTTTGCACGTGTATTAGTGTTGAAAAACAACTTTTCGCACTTGTGTTGGTGCAGGAAACCACTTTTGCACTTGTATTAGTGTGGAAAAAACACTTTTTGCATTTGTATTAGTGTTGAAAAACCACTTTTCGCACTTGTGTTAGTGTTGAAAAACCACTTTTCGCACTTGTGTTGGTACAGGAAACCACTTTTCGCACTTGTATTAGTGTGGAAAAACCACTTTTCGCACTTGTGTTAGTGTTGAAAAACCACTTTTCGCAGTTGTGTTAGTGTTGAAAAACCACTTTTTGCACTTGTGTTAGTGTTGAAAAACCACTTTTCGCACTGTGTTGGTGCAGGAAACCACTTTTGCACTTGTATTAGTGTGGAAAAAACACTTTTCGCACTTGTGTTAGTGTTGAAAAACCACTTTTCGCACTTGTGTTAGTGTTGAAAAACCACTTTTCGCACTTGTATTAGTGTTGAAAAACCACTTTTCGCACTTGTGTTGGTGCAGGAAACCACTTTTGCACTTGTATTAGTGTGGAAAAACCACTTTTGGCACTTGTGTTAGTGTTGAAAAACAACTTTTCGCACTTGTGTTAGTGTTGAAAAACCACTTTTCGCACTTGTGTTAGTGTTGAAAAACCACTTTTCGCACTTGTGCTGGTGCAGGAAACCACTTTTGCACTTGTATTAGTGTGGAAAAAACACTTTTTGCACTTGTGATAGTGTTGAAAAAACACTTTTCGCACTTGTGTTAGTGTTGAAAAACCACTTTTCGCACTTGTGTTGGTGCAGGAAACCACTTTTGCAGTTGTATTAGTGTGGAAAAACCACTTTTCGCACTTGTGTTGGTGCAGGAAACCACTTTTGCACTTGTATTAGTGTGGAAAAAACACTTTTTGCACTTGTGATAGTGTTGAAAAACCACTTTTTGCACATGTGTTAGTGTTGAAAAACCACTTTTCGCACTTGTGTTGGTGCAGGAAACCACATTTGCACTTGTATTAGTGTGGAAAAACCACTTTTGCACTTGTATTAGTGTGGAAAAAACACTTTTTGCACTTGTGTTAGTGTTGAAAAACCACTTTTCGCACTTGTGTTAGTGTTGAAAAACCACTTTTCGCACTTGTTTTGGTGCAGGAAACCACTTTTGCACTTGTATTAGTGTGGAAAAACCACTTTTCGCACTTATGTTAGTGTTGAAATACCACTTTTTGCACTTGTGTTAGTGTTGAAAAACCACTTTTCGCACTTGTGTTGGTGCAGGAAACCACTTTTGCACTTGTATTGGTGTTGAAAAACCACTTTTCGCACTTGTGTTAGTGTTGAAAAACCACTTTTCGCACTTGTGTTAGTGTTGAAAAACCACTTTTCGCACTTGTGTTAGTGTTGAAAAACCACTTTTCGCACTTGTGTTAGTGTTGAAAAACCACTTTTCGCACTTGTGTTAGTGTTGAAAAACCACTTTTCGCACTTGTGTTGGTGCAGGAAACCACTTTTGCACTTGTATTAGTGTGGAAAAAACAGTTTTTGCACTTGTATTAGTGTGGAAAAACCACTTTTGGCACTTGTGTTAGTGTTGAAAAACAACTTTTCGCACTTGTGTTAGTGTTGAAAAACCACTTTTCGCACTTGTGTTAGTGTTGAAAAACCACTTTTCGCACTTGTGCTGGTGCAGGAAACCACTTTTGCACTTGTATTAGTGTGGAAAAAACACTTTTTGCACTTGTGATAGTGTTGAAAAACCACTTTTCGCACTTGTGTTAGTGTTGAAAAACCACTTTTCGCACTTGTGTTGGTGCAGGAAACCACTTTTGCACTTGTATTAGTGTGGAAAAACCACTTTTCGCACTTGTGTTAGTGTTGAAAAACCACTTTTCGCACTTGTGTTAGTGTTGAAAAACCACTTTTCGCACTTGTGATAGTGTTGAAAAACCACTTTTCGCACTTGTGTTAGTGTTGAAAAACCACTTTTCGCACTTGTGTTGGTGCAGAAAACCACTTTTGCACTTGTATTAGTGTGGAAAAAACACTTTTTGCACTTGTGATAGTGTTGAAAAACCACTTTTCGCACTTGTGTTAGTGTTGAAAAACCACTTTTCGCACTTGTGTTGGTGCAGGAAACCACTTTTGCACTTGTATTAGTGTGGAAAAACCACTTTTCGCACTTGTGTTAGTGTGGAAAAAACACTTTTTGCACGTGTATTAGTGTTGAAAAACAACTTTTCGCACTTGTGTTGGTGCAGGAAACCACTTTTGCACTTGTATTAGTGTGGAAAAAACACTTTTTGCATTTGTATTAGTGTTGAAAAACCACTTTTCGCACTTGTGTTAGTGTTGAAAAACCACTTTTCGCACTTGTGTTGGTACAGGAAACCACTTTTCGCACTTGTATTAGTGTGGAAAAACCACTTTTCGCACTTGTGTTAGTGTTGAAAAACCACTTTTCGCAGTTGTGTTAGTGTTGAAAAACCACTTTTCGCACTTGTGTTAGTGTTGAAAAACCACTTTTCGCACTGTGTTGGTGCAGGAAACCACTTTTGCACTTGTATTAGTGTGGAAAAAACACTTTTCGCACTTGTGTTAGTGTTGAAAAACCACTTTTCGCACTTGTGTTAGTGTTGAAAAACCACTTTTCGCACTTGTGTTAGTGTTGAAAAACCACTTTTCGCACTTGTGTTGGTGCAGGAAACCACTTTTGCACTTGTATTAGTGTGGAAAAACCACTTTTCGCAATTGTGTTAGTGTTGAAAAACCACTTTTCGCACTTGTGTTAGTGTTGAAAAACCACTTTTCGCACTTGTGTTAGTGTTGAAAAACCACTTTTCGCACTTGTGTTGGTGCAGGAAACCACTTTTGCACTTGTATTAGTGTGGAAAAAACACTTTTTGCACTTGTGATAGTGTTGAAAAACCACTTTTCGCACTTGTGTTAGTGTTGAAAAACCACTTTTCGCACTTGTGTTAGTGCAGGAAACCACTTTTGCACTTGTATTAGTGTGGAAAAACTACTTTTCGCACTTGTGTTAGTGTTGAAAAACCACTTTTCGCACTTGTGTTGGTGCAGGAAACCACTTTTGCATTTGTATTAGTGTGGAAAAACCACTTTTGCACTTGTATTAGTGTGGAAAAAACACTTTTTGCACTTGTGATAGTGTTGAAAAACCACTTTTCGCACTTGTGTTAGTGTTGAAAAACCACTTTTCGCACTTGTGTTGGTGCAGGAAACCACTTTTGCACTTGTATTAATGTGGAAAAAACACTTTTCGCACTTGTGTTAGTGTTGAAAAACCACTTTTCGCACTTGTGTTAGTGTTGAAAATCCACTTTTCGCACTTGTGTTAGTGCAGGAAACCACTTTTGCACTTGTATTAGTGTGGAAAAAACACTTTTTGCACTTGTGATAGTGTTGAAAAACCACTTTTCGCACTTGTGTTAGTGTTGAAAAACCACTTTTCGCACTTGTGTTGGTGCAGGAAACCACTTTTGCACCTGTATTAGTGTGGAAAAACTACTTTTCGCACTTGTGTTAGTGTTGAAAAACCACTTTTCGCACTTGTGTTAGTGTTGAAAAACAACTTTTCGCACTTGTGTTGGTGCAGGAAACCACTTTTGCACTTGTATTAGTGTGGAAAAACCACTTTTGCACTTGTATTATTGTGGAAAAAACACTTTTTGCACTTGTGATAGTGTTGAAAAACCACTTTTCGCACTTGTGTTAGTGTTGAAAAACCACTTTTCGCACTTGTGTTGGTGCAGGAAACCACTTTTGCACTTGTATTAGTGTGGAAAAAACACTTTTTGCACTTGTGATAGTGTTGAAAAACCACTTTTCGCACTTGTGTTGGTGCAGAAAACCACTTTTGCACTTGTATTAGTGTGGAAAAAACACTTTTTGCACTTGTGATAGTGTTGAAAAACCACTTTTCGCACTTGTGTTAGTGTTGAAAAACCACTTTTCGCACTTGTGTTGGTGCAGGAAACCACTTTTGCACTTGTATTAGTGTGGAAAAACCACTTTTCGCACTTGTGTTAGTGTTGAAAAACCACTTTTCGCACTTGTGATAGTGTTGAAAAACCACTTTTCGCACTTGTGTTAGTGTTGAAAAACCACTTTTCGCACTTGTGTTAGTGTTGAAAAACCACTTTTCGCACTTGTGTTGGTGCAGAAAACCACTTTTGCACTTGTATTAGTGTGGAAAAAACACTTTTTGCACTTGTGATAGTGTTGAAAAACCACTTTTCGCACTTGTGTTAGTGTTGAAAAACCACTTTTCGCACTTGTGTTGGTGCAGGAAACCACTTTTGCACTTGTATTAGTGTGGAAAAACCACTTTTCGCACTTGTGTTAGTGTGGAAAAAACACTTTTTGCACGTGTATTAGTGTTGAAAAACAACTTTTCGCACTTGTGTTGGTGCAGGAAACCACTTTTGCACTTGTATTAGTGTGGAAAAAACACTTTTTGCATTTGTATTAGTGTTGAAAAACCACTTTTCGCACTTGTGTTAGTGTTGAAAAACCACTTTTCGCACTTGTGTTGGTACAGGAAACCACTTTTCGCACTTGTATTAGTGTGGAAAAACCACTTTTCGCACTTGTGTTAGTGTTGAAAAACCACTTTTCGCAGTTGTGTTAGTGTTGAAAAACCACTTTTCGCACTTGTATTAGTGTTGAAAAACCACTTTTCGCACTGTGTTGGTGCAGGAAACCACTTTTGCACTTGTATTAGTGTGGAAAAAACACTTTTCGCACTTGTGTTAGTGTTGAAAAACCACTTTTCGCACTTGTGTTAGTGTTGAAAAACCACTTTTCGCACTTGTATTAGTGTTGAAAAACCACTTTTCGCACTTGTGTTGGTGCAGGAAACCACTTTTGCACTTGTATTAGTGTGGAAAAACCACTTTTGGCACTTGTGTTAGTGTTGAAAAACAACTTTTCGCACTTGTGTTAGTGTTGAAAAACCACTTTTCGCACTTGTGTTAGTGTTGAAAAACCACTTTTCGCACTTGTGCTGGTGCAGGAAACCACTTTTGCACTTGTATTAGTGTGGAAAAAACACTTTTTGCACTTGTGATAGTGTTGAAAAAACACTTTTCGCACTTGTGTTAGTGTTGAAAAACCACTTTTCGCACTTGTGTTGGTGCAGGAAACCACTTTTGCAGTTGTATTAGTGTGGAAAAACCACTTTTCGCACTTGTGTTGGTGCAGGAAACCACTTTTGCACTTGTATTAGTGTGGAAAAAACACTTTTTGCACTTGTGATAGTGTTGAAAAACCACTTTTTGCACATGTGTTAGTGTTGAAAAACCACTTTTCGCACTTGTGTTGGTGCAGGAAACCACATTTGCACTTGTATTAGTGTGGAAAAACCACTTTTGCACTTGTATTAGTGTGGAAAAAACACTTTTTGCACTTGTGTTAGTGTTGAAAAACCACTTTTCGCACTTGTGTTAGTGTTGAAAAACCACTTTTCGCACTTGTTTTGGTGCAGGAAACCACTTTTGCACTTGTATTAGTGTGGAAAAACCACTTTTCGCACTTGTGTTAGTGTTGAAATACCACTTTTTGCACTTGTGTTAGTGTTGAAAAACCACTTTTCGCACTTGTGTTGGTGCAGGAAACCACTTTTGCACTTGTATTGGTGTTGAAAAACCACTTTTCGCACTTGTGTTAGTGTTGAAAAACCACTTTTCGCACTTGTGTTAGTGTTGAAAAACCACTTTTCGCACTTGTGTTAGTGTTGAAAAACCACTTTTCGCACTTGTGTTAGTGTTGAAAAACCACTTTTCGCACTTGTGTTAGTGTTGAAAAACCACTTTTCGCACTTGTGTTGGTGCAGGAAACCACTTTTGCACTTGTATTAGTGTGGAAAAAACAGTTTTTGCACTTGTATTAGTGTGGAAAAACCACTTTTGGCACTTGTGTTAGTGTTGAAAAACAACTTTTCGCACTTGTGTTAGTGTTGAAAAACCACTTTTCGCACTTGTGTTAGTGTTGAAAAACCACTTTTCGCACTTGTGCTGGTGCAGGAAACCACTTTTGCACTTGTATTAGTGTGGAAAAAACACTTTTTGCACTTGTGATAGTGTTGAAAAACCACTTTTCGCACTTGTGTTAGTGTTGAAAAACCACTTTTCGCACTTGTGTTGGTGCAGGAAACCACTTTTGCACTTGTATTAGTGTGGAAAAACCACTTTTCGCACTTGTGTTAGTGTTGAAAAACCACTTTTCGCACTTGTGATAGTGTTGAAAAACCACTTTTCGCACTTGTGTTAGTGTTGAAAAACCACTTTTCGCACTTGTGTTAGTGTTGAAAAACCACTTTTCGCACTTGTGTTGGTGCAGAAAACCACTTTTGCACTTGTATTAGTGTGGAAAAAACACTTTTTGCACTTGTGATAGTGTTGAAAAACCACTTTTCGCACTTGTGTTAGTGTTGAAAAACCACTTTTCGCACTTGTGTTGGTGCAGGAAACCACTTTTGCACTTGTATTAGTGTGGAAAAACCACTTTTCGCACTTGTGTTAGTGTGGAAAAAACACTTTTTGCACGTGTATTAGTGTTGAAAAACAACTTTTCGCACTTGTGTTGGTGCAGGAAACCACTTTTGCACTTGTATTAGTGTGGAAAAAACACTTTTTGCATTTGTATTAGTGTTGAAAAACCACTTTTCGCACTTGTGTTAGTGTTGAAAAACCACTTTTCGCACTTGTGTTGGTACAGGAAACCACTTTTCGCACTTGTATTAGTGTGGAAAAACCACGTTTCGCACTTGTGTTAGTGTTGAAAAACCACTTTTCGCAGTTGTGTTAGTGTTGAAAAACCACTTTTCGCACTTGTGTTAGTGTTGAAAAACCACTTTTCGCACTGTGTTGGTGCAGGAAACCACTTTTGCACTTGTATTAGTGTGGAAAAAACACTTTTCGCACTTGTGTTAGTGTTGAAAAACCACTTTTCGCACTTGTGTTAGTGTTGAAAAACCACTTTTCGCACTTGTGTTAGTGTTGAAAAACCACTTTTCGCACTTGTGTTGGTGCAGGAAACCACTTTTGCACTTGTATTAGTGTGGAAAAACCACTTTTCGCAATTGTGTTAGTGTTGAAAAACCACTTTTCGCACTTGTGTTAGTGTTGAAAAACCACTTTTCGCACTTGTGTTAGTGTTGAAAAACCACTTTTCGCACTTGTGTTGGTGCAGGAAACCACTTTTGCACTTGTATTAGTGTGGAAAAAACACTTTTTGCACTTGTGATAGTGTTGAAAAACCACTTTTCGCACTTGTGTTAGTGTTGAAAAACCACTTTTCGCACTTGTGTTAGTGCAGGAAACCACTTTTGCACTTGTATTAGTGTGGAAAAAACACTTTTTGCACTTGTGATAGTGTTGAAAAACCACTTTTCGCACTTGTGTTAGTGTTGAAAAACCACTTTTCGCACTTGTGTTGGTGCAGGAAACCACTTTTGCACCTGTATTAATGTGGAAAAAACACTTTTCGCACTTGTGTTAGTGTTGAAAAACCACTTTTCGCACTTGTGTTAGTGTTGAAAATCCACTTTTCGCACTTGTGTTAGTGCAGGAAACCACTTTTGCACTTGTATTAGTGTGGAAAAAACACTTTTTGCACTTGTGATAGTGTTGAAAAACCACTTTTCGCACTTGTGTTAGTGTTGAAAAACCACTTTTCGCACTTGTGTTGGTGCAGGAAACCACTTTTGCACCTGTATTAGTGTGGAAAAACTACTTTTCGCACTTGTGTTAGTGTTGAAAAACCACTTTTCGCACTTGTGTTAGTGTTGAAAAACAACTTTTCGCACTTGTGTTGGTGCAGGAAACCACTTTTGCACTTGTATTAGTGTGGAAAAACCACTTTTGCACTTGTATTATTGTGGAAAAAACACTTTTTGCACTTGTGATAGTGTTGAAAAACCACTTTTCGCACTTGTGTTAGTGTTGAAAAACCACTTTTCGCACTTGTGTTGGTGCAGGAAACCACTTTTGCACTTGTATTAGTGTGGAAAAAACACTTTTTGCACTTGTGATAGTGTTGAAAAACCACTTTTCGCACTTGTGTTAGTGTTGAAAAACCACTTTTCGCACTTGTGTTGGTGCAGGAAACCACTTTTGCACTTGTATTAGTGTGGAAAAACCACTTTTCGCACTTTTGTTAGTGTTGAAAAACCACTTTTCGCACTTGTGTTAGTGTTGAAAAACCACTTTTCGCACTTGCGTTAGTGTTGAAAAACCACTTTTTGCACTTGTGTTGGTGCAGGAAACCACTTTTGCACTTGTATTAGTGTGGAAAAACCACTTTTCGCACTTGTGTTAGTGTTGAAAAACCACTTTTCGCACTTGTGCTGGTGCAGGAAACCACTTTTGCACTTGTATTAGTGTGGAAAAAACACTTTTTGCACTTGTGATAGTGTTGAAAAACCACTTTTCGCACTTGTGTTAGTGTTGAAAAACCACTTTTCGCACTTGTGTTGGTGCAGGAAACCACTTTTGCACTTGTATTAGTGTGGAAAAACCACTTTTCGCACTTGTGTTAGTGTTGAAAAACCACTTTTCGCACTTGTGATAGTGTTGAAAAACCACTTTTCGCACTTGTGTTAGTGTTGAAAAACCACTTTTCGCACTTGTGTTAGTGTTGAAAAACCACTTTTCGCACTTGTGTTGGTGCAGAAAACCACTTTTGCACTTGTATTAGTGTGGAAAAACCACTTTTCGCACTTGTGTTAGTGTTGAAAAACCACTTTTCGCACTTGTGCTGGTGCAGGAAACCACTTTTGCACTTGTATTAGTGTGGAAAAAACACTTTTTGCACTTGTGATAGTGTTGAAAAACCACTTTTCGCACTTGTGTTAGTGTTGAAAAACCACTTTTCGCACTTGTGTTGGTGCAGGAAACCACTTTTGCACTTGTATTAGTGTGGAAAAACCACTTTTTGCACTTGTGTTAGTGTTGAAAAACCACTTTTCGCACTTGTGATAGTGTTGAAAAACCACTTTTCGCACTTGTGTTAGTGTTGAAAAACCACTTTTCGCACTTGTGTTAGTGTTGAAAAACCACTTTTCGCACTTGTGTTAGTGTTGAAAAACCACTTTTCGCACTTGTGTTGGTACAGGAAACCACTTTTCGCACTTGTATTAGTGTGGAAAAACCACTTTTCGCACTTGTGTTAGTGTTGAAAAACCACTTTTCGCAGTTGTGTTAGTGTTGAAAAACCACTTTTCGCACTTGTGTTAGTGTTGAAAAACCACTTTTCGCACTGTGTTGGTGCAGGAAACCACTTTTGCACTTGTATTAGTGTGGAAAAACCACTTTTCGCACTTGTGTTAGTGTTGAAAAACCACTTTTCGCACTTGTGTTAGTGTTGAAAAACCACTTTTCGCACTTGTGTTGGTGCAGGAAACCACTTTTGCACTTGTATTAGTGTTGAAAAACCACTTTTCGCAATTGTGTTAGTGTTGAAAAACCACTTTTCGCACTTGTGTTAGTGTTGAAAAACCACTTTTCGCACTTGTGTTGGTACAGGAAACCACTTTTCGCACTTGTATTAGTGTGGAAAAACCACTTTTCGCACTTGTGTTAGTGTTGAAAAACCACTTTTCGCAGTTGTGTTAGTGTTGAAAAACCACTTTTCGCACTTGTGTTAGTGTTGAAAAACCACTTTTCGCACTGTGTTGGTGCAGGAAACCACTTTTGCACTTGTATTAGTGTGGAAAAACCACTTTTCGCACTTGTGTTAGTGTTGAAAAACCACTTTTCGCACTTGTGTTAGTGTTGAAAAACCACTTTTCGCACTTGTGTTGGTGCAGGAAACCACTTTTGCACTTGTATTAGTGTTGAAAAACCACTTTTCGCAATTGTGTTAGTGTTGAAAAACCACTTTTCGCACTTGTGTTAGTGTTGAAAAACCACTTTTCGCACTTGTGTTAGTGTTGAAAAACCACTTTTCGCACTTGTGTTGGTGCAGGAAACCACTTTTGCACTTGTATTAGTGTGGAAAAAACACTTTTTGCACTTGTGATAGTGTTGAAAAACCACTTTTCGCACTTGTGATAGTGTTGAAAAACCACTTTTCGCACTTGTGTTAGTGTTGAAAAACCACTTTTCGCACTTGTGTTGGTACAGGAAACCACTTTTCGCACTTGTATTAGTGTGGAAAAACCACTTTTCGCACTTGTGTTAGTGTTGAAAAACCACTTTTCGCACTTGTGTTAGTGTTGAAAAACCACTTTTCGCACTTGTGTTGGTGCAGGAAACCACTTTTGCACTTGTATTAGTGTGGAAAAAACACTTTTTGCACTTGTGATAGTGTTGAAAAACCACTTTTCGCACTTGTGTTAGTGTTGAAAAACCACTTTTCGCACTTGTGTTAGTGCAGGAAACCACTTTTGCACTTGTATTAGTGTGGAAAAACTACTTTTCGCACTTGTGTTAGTGTTGAAAAACCACTTTTCGCACTTGTGTTAGTGTTGAAAAACCACTTTTCGCACTTGTGTTGGTGCAGGAAACCACTTTTGCACTTGTATTAGTGTGGAAAAAACACTTTTTGCACTTGTGATAGTGTTGAAAAACCACTTTTCGCACTTGTGTTAGTGTTGAAAAACCACTTTTCGCACTTGTGTTGGTGCAGGAAACCACTTTTGCACTTGTATTAATGTGGAAAAAACACTTTTCGCACTTGTGTTAGTGTTGAAAAACCACTTTTCGCACTTGTGTTAGTGTTGAAAATCCACTTTCCGCACTTGTGTTAGTGCAGGAAACCACTTTTGCACTTGTATTAGTGTGGAAAAAACACTTTTTGCACTTGTGATAGTGTTGAAAAACCACTTTTCGCACTTGTGTTAGTGTTGAAAATCCACTTTCCGCACTTGTGTTAGTGCAGGAAACCACTTTTGCACTTGTATTAGTGTGGAAAAAACACTTTTTGCACTTGTGATAGTGTTGAAAAACCACTTTTCGCACTTGTGTTAGTGTTGAAAAACCACTTTTCGCACTTGTGTTGGTGCAGGAAACCACTTTTGCACTTGTATTAGTGTGGAAAAACCACTTTTTGCACTTGTGTTAGTGTTGAAAAACCACTTTTCGCACTTGTGATAGTGTTGAAAAACCACTTTTCGCACTTGTGTTAGTGTTGAAAAACCACTTTTCGCACTTGTGTTAGTGTTGAAAAACCACTTTTCGCACTTGTGTTAGTGTTGAAAAACCACTTTTCGCACTTGTGTTGGTACAGGAAACCACTTTTCGCACTTGTATTAGTGTGGAAAAACCACTTTTCGCACTTGTGTTAGTGTTGAAAAACCACTTTTCGCAGTTGTGTTAGTGTTGAAAAACCACTTTTCGCACTTGTGTTAGTGTTGAAAAACCACTTTTCGCACTGTGTTGGTGCAGGAAACCACTTTTGCACTTGTATTAGTGTGGAAAAACCACTTTTCGCACTTGTGTTAGTGTTGAAAAACCACTTTTCGCACTTGTGTTAGTGTTGAAAAACCACTTTTCGCACTTGTGTTGGTGCAGGAAACCACTTTTGCACTTGTATTAGTGTTGAAAAACCACTTTTCGCAATTGTGTTAGTGTTGAAAAACCACTTTTCGCACTTGTGTTAGTGTTGAAAAACCACTTTTCGCACTTGTGTTGGTACAGGAAACCACTTTTCGCACTTGTATTAGTGTGGAAAAACCACTTTTCGCACTTGTGTTAGTGTTGAAAAACCACTTTTCGCAGTTGTGTTAGTGTTGAAAAACCACTTTTCGCACTTGTGTTAGTGTTGAAAAACCACTTTTCGCACTGTGTTGGTGCAGGAAACCACTTTTGCACTTGTATTAGTGTGGAAAAACCACTTTTCGCACTTGTGTTAGTGTTGAAAAACCACTTTTCGCACTTGTGTTAGTGTTGAAAAACCACTTTTCGCACTTGTGTTGGTGCAGGAAACCACTTTTGCACTTGTATTAGTGTTGAAAAACCACTTTTCGCAATTGTGTTAGTGTTGAAAAACCACTTTTCGCACTTGTGTTAGTGTTGAAAAACCACTTTTCGCACTTGTGTTAGTGTTGAAAAACCACTTTTCGCACTTGTGTTGGTGCAGGAAACCACTTTTGCACTTGCATTAGTGTGGAAAAAACACTTTTTGCACTTGTGATAGTGTTGAAAAACCACTTTTCGCACTTGTGATAGTGTTGAAAAACCACTTTTCGCACTTGTGTTAGTGTTGAAAAACCACTTTTCGCACTTGTGTTGGTGCAGGAAACCACTTTTGCACTTGTATTAGTGTTGAAAAACCACTTTTCGCAATTGTGTTAGTGTTGAAAAACCACTTTTCGCACTTGTGTTAGTGTTGAAAAACCACTTTTCGCACTTGTGTTGGTACAGGAAACCACTTTTCGCACTTGTATTAGTGTGGAAAAACCACTTTTCGCACTTGTGTTAGTGTTGAAAAACCACTTTTCGCAGTTGTGTTAGTGTTGAAAAACCACTTTTCGCACTTGTGTTAGTGTTGAAAAACCACTTTTCGCACTGTGTTGGTGCAGGAAACCACTTTTGCACTTGTATTAGTGTGGAAAAACCACTTTTCGCACTTGTGTTAGTGTTGAAAAACCACTTTTCGCACTTGTGTTAGTGTTGAAAAACCACTTTTCGCACTTGTGTTGGTGCAGGAAACCACTTTTGCACTTGTATTAGTGTTGAAAAACCACTTTTCGCAATTGTGTTAGTGTTGAAAAACCACTTTTCGCACTTGTGTTAGTGTTGAAAAACCACTTTTCGCACTTGTGTTAGTGTTGAAAAACCACTTTTCGCACTTGTGTTGGTGCAGGAAACCACTTTTGCACTTGTATTAGTGTGGAAAAAACACTTTTTGCACTTGTGATAGTGTTGAAAAACCACTTTTCGCACTTGTGTTAGTGTTGAAAAACCACTTTTCGCACTTGTGTTAGTGCAGGAAACCACTTTTGCACTTGTATTAGTGTGGAAAAACTACTTTTCGCACTTGTGTTAGTGTTGAAAAACCACTTTTCGCACTTGTGTTAGTGTTGAAAAACCACTTTTCGCACTTGTGTTGGTGCAGGAAACCACTTTTGCACTTGTATTAGTGTGGAAAAAACACTTTTTGCACTTGTGATAGTGTTGAAAAACCACTTTTCGCACTTGTGTTAGTGTTGAAAAACCACTTTTCGCACTTGTGTTGGTGCAGGAAACCACTTTTGCACTTGTATTAATGTGGAAAAAACACTTTTCGCACTTGTGTTAGTGTTGAAAAACCACTTTTCGCACTTGTGTTAGTGTTGAAAATCCACTTTCCGCACTTGTGTTAGTGCAGGAAACCACTTTTGCACTTGTATTAGTGTGGAAAAAACACTTTTTGCACTTGTGATAGTGTTGAAAAACCACTTTTCGCACTTGTGTTGGTGTTGAAAAACCACTTTTCGCACTTGTGTTGGTGCAGGAAACCACTTTTGCACTTGTATTAGTGTGGAAAAACTACTTTTCGCACTTGTGTTAGTGTTGAAAAACCACTTTTCGCACTTGTGTTAGTGTTGAAAAACAACTTTTCGCACTTGTGTTGGTGCAGGAAACCACTTTTGCACTTGTATTAGTGTGGAAAAACCACTTTTGCACTTGTATTATTGTGGAAAAAACACTTTTTGCACTTGTGATAGTGTTGAAAAACCACTTTTCGCACTTGTGTTAGTGTTGAAAAACCACTTTTCGCACTTGTGTTGGTGCAGGAAACCACTTTTGCACTTGTATTAGTGTGGAAAAAACACTTTTTGCACTTGTGATAGTGTTGAAAAACCACTTTTCGCACTTGTGTTAGTGTTGAAAAACCACTTTTCGCACTTGTGTTGGTGCAGGAAACCACTTTTGCACTTGTATTAGTGTGGAAAAACCACTTTTCGCACTTTAGTTATTGTTGAAAAACCACTTTTCGCACTTGTGTTAGTGTTGAAAAACCACTTTTCGCACTTGCGTTAGTGTTGAAAAACCACTTTTTGCACTTGTGTTGGTGCAGGAAACCACTTTTGCACTTGTATTAGTGTGGAAAAACCACTTTTCGCACTTGTGTTAGTGTTGAAAAACCACTTTTCGCACTTGTGCTGGTGTAGGAAACCACTTTTGCACTTGTATTAGTGTGGAAAAAACACTTTTTGCACTTGTGATATTGTTGAAAAACCACTTTTCGCACTTGTGTTAGTGTTGAAAAACCACTTTTCGCACTTGTGTTGGTGCAGGAAACCACTTTTGCACTTGTATTAGTGTAGAAAAACCACTTTTCGCACTTGTGTTAGTGTTGAAAAACCACTTTTCGCACTTGTGTTAGTGTTGAAAAACCACTTTTCGCACTTGTGTTAGTGTTGAAAAACCACTTTTCGCACTTGTGTTGGTGCAGAAAACCACTTTTGCACTTGTATTAGTGTGGAAAAAACACTTTTTGCACTTGTGATAGTGTTGAAAAACCACTTTTCGCACTTGTGTTAGTGTTGAAAAACCACTTTTCGCACTTGTGTTGGTGCAGGAAACCACTTTTGCACTTGTATTAGTGTGGAAAAACCACTTTTCGCACTTGTGTTAGTGTGGAAAAAACACTTTTTGCACGTGTATTAGTGTTGAAAAACAACTTTTCGCACTTGTGTTGGTGCAGGAAACCACTTTTGCACTTGTATTAGTGTGGAAAAAACACTTTTTGCATTTGTATTAGTGTTGAAAAACCACTTTTCGCACTTGTGTTAGTGTTGAAAAACCACTTTTCGCACTTGTGTTGGTACAGGAAACCACTTTTCACACTTGTATTAGTGTGGAAAAACCACTTTTCGCACTTGTGTTAGTGTTGAAAAACCACTTTTCGCAGTTGTGTTAGTGTTGAAAAACCACTTTTCGCACTTGTGTTAGTGTTGAAAAACCACTTTTCGCACTGTGTTGGTGCAGGAAACCACTTTTGCACTTGTATTAGTGTGGAAAAACCACTTTTCGCACTTGTGTTAGTGTTGAAAAACCACTTTTCGCACTTGTGTTAGTGTTGAAAAACCACTTTTCGCACTTGTGTTAGTGTTGAAAAACCACTTTTCGCACTTGTGTTGGTGCAGGAAACCACTTTTGCACTTGTATTAGTGTGGAAAAACCACTTTTCGCAATTGTGTTAGTGTTGAAAAACCACTTTTCGCACTTGTGTTAGTGTTGAAAAACCACTTTTCGCACTTGTGTTAGTGTTGAAAAACCACTTTTCGCACTTGTGTTGGTGCAGGAAACCACTTTTGCACTTGTATTAGTGTGGAAAAAACACTTTTTGCACTTGTGATAGTGTTGATAAACCACTTTTCGCACTTGTGTTAGTGTTGAAAAACCACTTTTCGCACTTGTGTTAGTGCAGGAAACCACTTTTGCACTTGTATTAGTGTGGAAAAACTACTTTTCGCACTTGTGTTAGTGTTGAAAAACCACTTTTTGCACTTGTGTTAGTGTTGAAAAACCACTTTTCGCACTTGTGTTGGTGCAGGAAACCACTTTTGCATTTGTATTAGTGTGGAAAAACCACTTTTGCACTTGTATTAGTGTGGAAAAAACACTTTTTGCACTTGTGATAGTGTTGAAAAACGACTTTTCGCACTTGTGTTAGTGTTGAAAAACCACTTTTCGCACTTGTGTTGGTGCAGGAAACCACTTTTGCACTTGTATTAATGTGGAAAAAACACTTTTCGCACTTGTGTTAGTGTTGAAAAACCACTTTTCGCACTTGTGTTAGTGTTGAAAATCCACTTTTCGCACTTGTGTTAGTGCAGGAAACCACTTTTGCACTTGTATTAGTGTGGAAAAAACACTTTTTGCACTTGTGATAGTGTTGAAAAACCACTTTTCGCACTTGTGTTAGTGTTGAAAAACCACTTTTCGCACTTGTGTTGGTGCAGGAAACCACTTTTGCACTTGTATTAGTGTGGAAAAACTACTTTTCGCACTTGTGTTAGTGTTGAAAAACCACTTTTCGCACTTGTGTTAGTGTTGAAAAACAACTTTTCGCACTTGTGTTGGTGCAGGAAACCACTTTTGCACTTGTATTAGTGTGGAAAAACCACTTTTGCACTTGTATTATTGTGGAAAAAACACTTTTTGCACTTGTGATAGTGTTGAAAAACCACTTTTCGCACTTGTGTTAGTGTTGAAAAACCACTTTTCGCACTTGTGTTGGTGCAGGAAACCACTTTTGCACTTGTATTAGTGTGGAAAAAACACTTTTTGCACTTGTGATAGTGTTGAAAAACCACTTTTCGCACTTGTGTTAGTGTTGAAAAACCACTTTTCGCACTTGTGTTGGTGCAGGAAACCACTTTTGCACTTGTATTAGTGTGGAAAAACCACTTTTCGCACTTTTGTTAGTGTTGAAAAACCACTTTTCGCACTTGTGTTAGTGTTGAAAAACCACTTTTCGCACTTGCGTTAGTGTTGAAAAACCACTTTTTGCACTTGTGTTGGTGCAGGAAACCACTTTTGCACTTGTATTAGTGTGGAAAAACCACTTTTCGCACTTGTGTTCGTGTTGAAAAAACACTTTTCGCACTTGTGTTAGTGTTGAAAAACCACTTTTAGCACTTGTGTTTGTGTTGAAAAACCACTTTTCGCACTTGTGCTGGTGCAGGAAACCACTTTTGCACTTGTATTAGTGTGGAAAAACCACTTTTCGCACTTGTGTTAGTGTTGAAAAACCACTTTTCGCACTTGTGATAGTGTGGAAAAACCACTTTTCGCACTTGTGTTAGTGTTGAAAAACCACTTTTCGCACTTGTGTTGGTGCAGGAAACCACTTTTGTACTTGTATTAGTGTGGAAAAACCACTTTTGCACTTGTATTAGTGTGGAAAAAACACTTTTTGCACTTGTGTTAGTGTTGAAAAACCACTTTTCGCACTTGTGTTAGTGTTGAAAAACCACTTTTCGCACTTGTGTTGGTGCAGGAAACCACTTTTGCACTTGTGTTAGTGTGGAAAAACCACTTTTGCACTTGTATTAGTGTGGAAAAAACACCTTTTGCACTTGTGATAGTGTTGAAAAACCACTTTTCGCACTTGTGTTAGTGTTGAAAAACCACTTTTCGCACTTGTGTTGGTGCAGGAAACCACTTTTGCACTTGTGTTAGTGTGGAAAAACCACTTTTGCACTTGTATTAGTGTGGAAAAAACACTTTTTGCACTTGTGATAGTGTTGAAAAACCACTTTTCGCACTTGTGTTAGTGTTGAAAAACCACTTTTCGCACTTGTGTTAGTGCAGGAAACCACTTTTGCACTTGTATTAGTGTGGAAAAACTACTTTTCGCACTTGTGTTAGTGTTGAAAAACCACTTTTCGCACTTGTGTTAGTGTTGAAAAACCACTTTTCGCACTTGTGTTGGTGCAGGAAACCACTTTTGCACTTGTATTAGTGTGGAAAAAACACTTTTTGCACTTGTGATAGTGTTGAAAAACCACTTTTCGCACTTGTGTTAGTGTTGAAAAACCACTTTTCGCACTTGTGTTGGTGCAGGAAACCACTTTTGCACTTGTATTAATGTGGAAAAAACACTTTTCGCACTTGTGTTAGTGTTGAAAAACCACTTTTCGCACTTGTGTTAGTGTTGAAAATCCACTTTCCGCACTTGTGTTAGTGCAGGAAACCACTTTTGCACTTGTATTAGTGTGGAAAAAACACTTTTTGCACTTGTGATAGTGTTGAAAAACCACTTTTCGCACTTGTGTTGGTGTTGAAAAACCACTTTTCGCACTTGTGTTGGTGCAGGAAACCACTTTTGCACTTGTATTAGTGTGGAAAAACTACTTTTCGCACTTGTGTTAGTGTTGAAAAACCACTTTTCGCACTTGTGTTAGTGTTGAAAAACAACTTTTCGCACTTGTGTTGGTGCAGGAAACCACTTTTGCACTTGTATTAGTGTGGAAAAACCACTTTTGCACTTGTATTATTGTGGAAAAAACACTTTTTGCACTTGTGATAGTGTTGAAAAACCACTTTTCGCACTTGTGTTAGTGTTGAAAAACCACTTTTCGCACTTGTGTTGGTGCAGGAAACCACTTTTGCACTTGTATTAGTGTGGAAAAAACACTTTTTGCACTTGTGATAGTGTTGAAAAACCACTTTTCGCACTTGTGTTAGTGTTGAAAAACCACTTTTCGCACTTGTGTTGGTGCAGGAAACCACTTTTGCACTTGTATTAGTGTGGAAAAACCACTTTTCGCACTTTAGTTATTGTTGAAAAACCACTTTTCGCACTTGTGTTAGTGTTGAAAAACCACTTTTCGCACTTGCGTTAGTGTTGAAAAACCACTTTTTGCACTTGTGTTGGTGCAGGAAACCACTTTTGCACTTGTATTAGTGTGGAAAAACCACTTTTCGCACTTGTGTTAGTGTTGAAAAACCACTTTTCGCACTTGTGCTGGTGTAGGAAACCACTTTTGCACTTGTATTAGTGTGGAAAAAACACTTTTTGCACTTGTGATATTGTTGAAAAACCACTTTTCGCACTTGTGTTAGTGTTGAAAAACCACTTTTCGCACTTGTGTTGGTGCAGGAAACCACTTTTGCACTTGTATTAGTGTAGAAAAACCACTTTTCGCACTTGTGTTAGTGTTGAAAAACCACTTTTCGCACTTGTGTTAGTGTTGAAAAACCACTTTTCGCACTTGTGTTAGTGTTGAAAAACCACTTTTCGCACTTGTGTTGGTGCAGAAAACCACTTTTGCACTTGTATTAGTGTGGAAAAAACACTTTTTGCACTTGTGATAGTGTTGAAAAACCACTTTTCGCACTTGTGTTAGTGTTGAAAAACCACTTTTCGCACTTGTGTTGGTGCAGGAAACCACTTTTGCACTTGTATTAGTGTGGAAAAACCACTTTTCGCACTTGTGTTAGTGTGGAAAAAACACTTTTTGCACGTGTATTAGTGTTGAAAAACAACTTTTCGCACTTGTGTTGGTGCAGGAAACCACTTTTGCACTTGTATTAGTGTGGAAAAAACACTTTTTGCATTTGTATTAGTGTTGAAAAACCACTTTTCGCACTTGTGTTAGTGTTGAAAAACCACTTTTCGCACTTGTGTTGGTACAGGAAACCACTTTTCACACTTGTATTAGTGTGGAAAAACCACTTTTCGCACTTGTGTTAGTGTTGAAAAACCACTTTTCGCAGTTGTGTTAGTGTTGAAAAACCACTTTTCGCACTTGTGTTAGTGTTGAAAAACCACTTTTCGCACTGTGTTGGTGCAGGAAACCACTTTTGCACTTGTATTAGTGTGGAAAAACCACTTTTCGCACTTGTGTTAGTGTTGAAAAACCACTTTTCGCACTTGTGTTAGTGTTGAAAAACCACTTTTCGCACTTGTGTTAGTGTTGAAAAACCACTTTTCGCACTTGTGTTGGTGCAGGAAACCACTTTTGCACTTGTATTAGTGTGGAAAAACCACTTTTCGCAATTGTGTTAGTGTTGAAAAACCACTTTTCGCACTTGTGTTAGTGTTGAAAAACCACTTTTCGCACTTGTGTTAGTGTTGAAAAACCACTTTTCGCACTTGTGTTGGTGCAGGAAACCACTTTTGCACTTGTATTAGTGTGGAAAAAACACTTTTTGCACTTGTGATAGTGTTGATAAACCACTTTTCGCACTTGTGTTAGTGTTGAAAAACCACTTTTCGCACTTGTGTTAGTGCAGGAAACCACTTTTGCACTTGTATTAGTGTGGAAAAACTACTTTTCGCACTTGTGTTAGTGTTGAAAAACCACTTTTTGCACTTGTGTTAGTGTTGAAAAACCACTTTTCGCACTTGTGTTGGTGCAGGAAACCACTTTTGCATTTGTATTAGTGTGGAAAAACCACTTTTGCACTTGTATTAGTGTGGAAAAAACACTTTTTGCACTTGTGATAGTGTTGAAAAACGACTTTTCGCACTTGTGTTAGTGTTGAAAAACCACTTTTCGCACTTGTGTTGGTGCAGGAAACCACTTTTGCACTTGTATTAATGTGGAAAAAACACTTTTCGCACTTGTGTTAGTGTTGAAAAACCACTTTTCGCACTTGTGTTAGTGTTGAAAATCCACTTTTCGCACTTGTGTTAGTGCAGGAAACCACTTTTGCACTTGTATTAGTGTGGAAAAAACACTTTTTGCACTTGTGATAGTGTTGAAAAACCACTTTTCGCACTTGTGTTAGTGTTGAAAAACCACTTTTCGCACTTGTGTTGGTGCAGGAAACCACTTTTGCACTTGTATTAGTGTGGAAAAACTACTTTTCGCACTTGTGTTAGTGTTGAAAAACCACTTTTCGCACTTGTGTTAGTGTTGAAAAACAACTTTTCGCACTTGTGTTGGTGCAGGAAACCACTTTTGCACTTGTATTAGTGTGGAAAAACCACTTTTGCACTTGTATTATTGTGGAAAAAACACTTTTTGCACTTGTGATAGTGTTGAAAAACCACTTTTCGCACTTGTGTTAGTGTTGAAAAACCACTTTTCGCACTTGTGTTGGTGCAGGAAACCACTTTTGCACTTGTATTAGTGTGGAAAAAACACTTTTTGCACTTGTGATAGTGTTGAAAAACCACTTTTCGCACTTGTGTTAGTGTTGAAAAACCACTTTTCGCACTTGTGTTGGTGCAGGAAACCACTTTTGCACTTGTATTAGTGTGGAAAAACCACTTTTCGCACTTTTGTTAGTGTTGAAAAACCACTTTTCGCACTTGTGTTAGTGTTGAAAAACCACTTTTCGCACTTGCGTTAGTGTTGAAAAACCACTTTTTGCACTTGTGTTGGTGCAGGAAACCACTTTTGCACTTGTATTAGTGTGGAAAAACCACTTTTCGCACTTGTGTTCGTGTTGAAAAAACACTTTTCGCACTTGTGTTAGTGTTGAAAAACCACTTTTAGCACTTGTGTTTGTGTTGAAAAACCACTTTTCGCACTTGTGCTGGTGCAGGAAACCACTTTTGCACTTGTATTAGTGTGGAAAAACCACTTTTCGCACTTGTGTTAGTGTTGAAAAACCACTTTTCGCACTTGTGATAGTGTGGAAAAACCACTTTTCGCACTTGTGTTAGTGTTGAAAAACCACTTTTCGCACTTGTGTTGGTGCAGGAAACCACTTTTGTACTTGTATTAGTGTGGAAAAACCACTTTTGCACTTGTATTAGTGTGGAAAAAACACTTTTTGCACTTGTGTTAGTGTTGAAAAACCACTTTTCGCACTTGTGTTAGTGTTGAAAAACCACTTTTCGCACTTGTGTTGGTGCAGGAAACCACTTTTGCACTTGTGTTAGTGTGGAAAAACCACTTTTGCACTTGTATTAGTGTGGAAAAAACACCTTTTGCACTTGTGATAGTGTTGAAAAACCACTTATCGCACTTGTGTTAGTGTTGAAAAACCACTTTTCGCACTTGTGTTAGTGTTGAAAAACCACTTTTCGCACTTGTGTTAGTGTTGAAAAACCACTTTTCGCACTTGTGTTAGTGTTGAAAAACCACTTTTCGCACTTGTGTTGGTGCAGGAAACCACTTTTGCACTTGTATTAGTGTGGAAAAACCACTTTTCGCAATTGTGTTAGTGTTGAAAAACCACTTTTCGCACTTGTGTTAGTGTTGAAAAACCACTTTTCGCACTTGTGTTAGTGTTGAAAAACCACTTTTCGCACTTGTGTTGGTGCAGGAAACCACTTTTGCACTTGTATTAGTGTGGAAAAAACACTTTTTGCACTTGTGATAGTGTTGATAAACCACTTTTCGCACTTGTGTTAGTGTTGAAAAACCACTTTTCGCACTTGTGTTAGTGCAGGAAACCACTTTTGCACTTGTATTAGTGTGGAAAAACTACTTTTCGCACTTGTGTTAGTGTTGAAAAACCACTTTTTGCACTTGTGTTAGTGTTGAAAAACCACTTTTCGCACTTGTGTTGGTGCAGGAAACCACTTTTGCATTTGTATTAGTGTGGAAAAACCACTTTTGCACTTGTATTAGTGTGGAAAAAACACTTTTTGCACTTGTGATAGTGTTGAAAAACCACTTTTCGCACTTGTGTTAGTGTTGAAAAACCACTTTTCGCACTTGTGTTGGTGCAGGAAACCACTTTTGCACTTGTATTAATGTGGAAAAAACACTTTTCGCACTTGTGTTAGTGTTGAAAAACCACTTTTCGCACTTGTGTTAGTGTTGAAAATCCACTTTTCGCACTTGTGTTAGTGCAGGAAACCACTTTTGCACTTGTATTAGTGTGGAAAAAACACTTTTTGCACTTGTGATAGTGTTGAAAAACCACTTTTCGCACTTGTGTTAGTGTTGAAAAACCACTTTTCGCACTTGTGTTGGTGCAGGAAACCACTTTTGCACTTGTATTAGTGTGGAAAAACTACTTTTCGCACTTGTGTTAGTGTTGAAAAACCACTTTTCGCACTTGTGTTAGTGTTGAAAAACAACTTTTCGCACTTGTGTTGGTGCAGGAAACCACTTTTGCACTTGTATTAGTGTGGAAAAACCACTTTTGCACTTGTATTATTGTGGAAAAAACACTTTTTGCACTTGTGATAGTGTTGAAAAACCACTTTTCGCACTTGTGTTAGTGTTGAAAAACCACTTTTCGCACTTGTGTTGGTGCAGGAAACCACTTTTGCACTTGTATTAGTGTGGAAAAAACACTTTTTGCACTTGTGATAGTGTTGAAAAACCACTTTTCGCACTTGTGTTAGTGTTGAAAAACCACTTTTCGCACTTGTGTTGGTGCAGGAAACCACTTTTGCACTTGTATTAGTGTGGAAAAACCACTTTTCGCACTTTTGTTAGTGTTGAAAAACCACTTTTCGCACTTGTGTTGGTGCAGGAAACCACTTTTGCACTTGTATTAGTGTGGAAAAACCACTTTTCGCACTTGTGTTCGTGTTGAAAAAACACTTTTCGCACTTGTGTTAGTGTTGAAAAATCACTTTTAGCACTTGTGTTTGTGTTGAAAAACCACTTTTCGCACTTGTGCTGGTGCAGGAAACCACTTTTGCACTTGTATTAGTGTGGAAAAACCACTTTTCGCACTTGTGTTAGTGTTGAAAAACCACTTTTCGCACTTGTGATAGTGTGGAAAAACCACTTTTCGCACTTGTGTTAGTGTTGAAAAACCACTTTTCGCACTTGTGTTGGTGCAGGAAACCACTTTTGTACTTGTATTAGTGTGGAAAAACCACTTTTGCACTTGTATTAGTGTGGAAAAAACACTTTTTGCACTTGTGTTAGTGTTGAAAAACCACTTTTCGCACTTGTGTTAGTGTTGAAAAACCACTTTTCGCACTTGTGTTGGTGCAGGAAACCACTTTTGCACTTGTGTTAGTGTGGAAAAACCACTTTTGCACTTGTATTAGTGTGGAAAAAACACCTTTTGCACTTGTGATAGTGTTGAAAAACCACTTATCGCACTTGTGTTAGTGTTGAAAAACCACTTTTCGCACTTGTGTTGGTGCAGGAAACCACTTTTGCACTTGTATTAATGTGGAAAAAACACTTTTCGCACTTGTGTTAGTGTTGAAAAACCACTTTTCGCACTTGTGTTAGTGTTGAAAAACCACTTTTCGCACTTGAGTTAGTGTTGAAAAACCACTTTTTGCACTTGTGTTAGTGTTGAAAAACCACTTTTCGCACTTGTGTTGGTGCAGGAAACCACTTTTGCACTTGTATTAGTGTGGAAAAAACAGTTTTTGCACTTGTATTAGTGTGGAAAAACCACTTTTGGCACTTGTGTTAGTGTTGAAAAACCACTTTTCGCACTTGTGTTAGTGTTGAAAAACCACTTTTCGCACTTGTGTTAGTGTTGAAAAACCACTTTTCACACTTGTGCTGGTGCAGGAAACCACTTTTGCACTTGTATTAGTGTGGAAAAAACACTTTTTGCACTTGTGATAGTGTTGAAAAAACACTTTTCGCACTTGTGTTAGTGTTGAAAAACCACTTTTCGCACTTGTGTTGGTGCAGGAAACCACTTTTGCACTTGTATTAGTGTGGAAAAACCACTTTTCGCACTTGTGTTGGTGCAGGAAACCACTTTTGCACTTGTATTAGTGTGGAAAAAACACTTTTTGCACTTGTGATAGTGTTGAAAAACCACTTTTCGCACATGTGTTAGTGTTGAAAAACCACTTTTCGCACTTGTGTTGGTGCAGGAAACCACTTTTGCACTTGTATTAGTGTGGAAAAACCACTTTTGCACTTGTATTAGTGTGGAAAAAACACTTTTTGCACTTGTGTTAGTGTTGAAAAACCACTTTTCGCACTTGTGTTAGTGTTGAAAAACCACTTTTCGCACTTGTTTTGGTGCAGGAAACCACTTTTGCACTTGTATTAGTGTGGAAAAAACACTTTTCGCACTTGTGTTAGTGTTGAAAAACCACTTTTCGCACATGTGTTAGTGTTGAAAAACCACTTTTCGCACTTGTGTTGGTGCAGGAAACCACTTTTGCACTTGCATTAGTGTGGAAAAAACACTTTTTGCACTTGTGACAGTGTTGAAAAACCACTTTTCGCACTTGTGTTAGTGTTGAAAAACCACTTTTTGCACTTGTTTTGGTGCAGGAAACCACTTTTGCACTTGTATTAGTGTGGAAAAAACACTTTTTGCACTTGTGATAGTGTTGAAAAACCACTTTTCGCACTTGTGTTAGTGTTGAAAAACCACTTTTCGCACTTGTGGTGGTGCAGTAAACCACTTTTGCACTTGTAGTAGTGTGGAAAAACCACTTTTCGCACTTGTGTTAGTGTTGAAATACCACTTTTCGCACTTGTGTTAGTGTTGAAAAACCACTTTTCGCACTTGTGTTGGTGCAGGAAACCACTTTTGCACTTGTATTAGTGTGGAAAAACCACTTTTGCACTTGTATTAGTGTGGAAAAAACACTTTTTGCACTTGTGATAGTGTTGAAAAACCACTTTTCGCAGTTGTGTTAGTGTTGAAAAACCACTTTTCACACTTGTGTTGGTGCAGGAAACCACTTTTGCACTTGTATTGGTGTTGAAAAACCACTTTTCGCACTTGTGTTAGTGTTGAAAAACCACTTTTCGCACTTGTGTTAGTGTTGAAAAACCACTTTTCGCACTTGTGTTAGTGTTGAAAAACCACTTTTCGCACTTGTGTTAGTGTTGAAAAACCACTTTTCGCACTTGTGTTAGTGTTGAAAAACCACTTTTCGCACTTGTGTTGGTGCAGGAAACCACTTTTGCACTTGTATTAGTGTGGAAAAAACAGTTTTTGCACTTGTATTAGTGTGGAAAAACCACTTTTGGCACTTGTGTTAGTGTTGAAAAACAACTTTTCGCACTTGTGTTAGTGTTGAAAAACCACTTTTCGCACTTGTGTTAGTGTTGAAAAACCACTTTTCGCACTTGTGCTGGTGCAGGAAACCACTTTTGCACTTGTATTAGTGTGGAAAAAACACTTTTTGCACTTGTGATAGTGTTGAAAAACCACTTTTCGCACTTGTGTTAGTGTTGAAAAAACACTTTTCGCACTTGTGTTGGTGCAGGAAACCACTTTTGCACTTTTATTAGTGTGGAAAAACCACTTTTCGCACTTGTGTTAGTGTTGAAAAACCACTTTTCGCACTTGTGATAGTGTTGAAAAACCACTTTTCGCACTTGTGTTAGTGTTGAAAAACCACTTTTCGCACTTGTGTTGGTGCAGGAAACCACTTTTGCACTTGTATTAGTGTGGAAAAAACACTTTTTGCACTTGTGATAGTGTTGAAAAACCACTTTTCGCACATGTGTTAGTGTTGAAAAACCACTTTTCGCACTTGTGTTGGTGCAGGAAACCACTTTTGCACTTGTATTAGTGTGGAAAAAACCACTTTTGCACTTGTATTAGTGTGGAAAAAACACTTTTTGCACATGTGTTAGTGTTGAAAAACCACTTTTCGCACTTGTGTTAGTGTTGAAAAACCACTTTTTGCACTTGTGTTGGTGCAGGAAACCACTTTTGCACTTGTATTAGTGTGGAAAAAACACTTTTTGCACTTGTGATAGTGTTGAAAAACCACTTTTCGCACTTGTGTTAGTGTTGAAAAACCACTTTTCGCACTTGTGGTGGTGCAGGAAACCACTTTTGCACTTGTATTAGTGTGGCAAAACCACTTTTCGCACTTGTGTTAGTGTTGAAAAACCACTTTTCGCACTTGTGTTAGTGTTGAAAAACCACTTTTCGCACTTGTGTTGGTGCAGGAAACCACTTTTGCACTTGTATTAGTGTGGAAAAACCACTTTTCGCACTTGTGATAGTGTTGAAAAACCACTTTTCGCACTTGTGTTAGTGTTGAAAAACCACTTTTCGCACTTGTGTTAGTGCAGGAAACCACTTTTGCACTTGTATTAGTGTGGAAAAAACACTTTTTGCACTTGTGATAGTGTTGAAAAACCACTTTTTGCACTTGTGTTAGTGTTGAAAAACCACTTTTCGCACTTGTGTTGGTGCAGGAAACCACTTTTGCACTTGTATTAGTGTGGAAAAACCACTTTTCGCACTTGTGTTAGTGTTGAAATACCACTTTTCGCACTTGTGTTAGTGTTGAAAAACCACTTTTCGCACTTGTGTTTGTGCAGGAAACCACTTTTGCACTTGTATTAGTGTGGAAAAACCACTTTTGCACTTGTATTAGTGTGGAAAAAACACTTTTTGCACTTGTGATAGTGTTGAAAAACCACTTTTCGCACTTGTGTTAGTGTTGAAAAACCACTTTTCACACTTGTGTTGGTGCAGGAAACCACTTTTGCACTTGTATTGGTGTTGAAAAACCACTTTTCGCACTTGTGTTAGTGTTGAAAAACCACTTTTCGCACTTGTGTTAGTGTTGAAAAACCACTTTTCGCACTTGTGTTAGTGTTGAAAAACCACTTTCGCACTTGTGTTAGTGTTGAAAAACCACTTTTCGCACTTGTGTTAGTGTGGAAAAAAACACTTTTTGCACGTGTATTAGTGTTGAAAAACAACTTTTCGCACTTGTGTTGGTGCAGGAAACCACTTTTGCACTTGTATTAGTGTGGAAAAAACACTTTTTGCATTTGTATTAGTGTTGAAAAACCACTTTTCGCACTTGTGTTAGTGTTGAAAAACCACTTTTCGCACTTGTGTTGGTACAGGAAACCACTTTTCACACTTGTATTAGTGTGGAAAAACCACTTTTCGCACTTGTGTTAGTGTTGAAAAACCACTTTTCGCAGTTGTGTTAGTGTTGAAAAACCACTTTTCGCATTTGTGTTAGTGTTGAAAAACCACTTTTCGCACTGTGTTGGTGCAGGAAACCACTTTTGCACTTGTATTAGTGTGGAAAAACCACTTTTCGCACTTGTGTTAGTGTTGAAAAACCACTTTTCGCACTTGTGTTAGTGTTGAAAAACCACTTTTCGCACTTGTGTTAGTGTTGAAAAACCACTTTTCGCACTTGTGTTGGTGCAGGAAACCACTTTTGCACTTGTATTAGTGTGGAAAAACCACTTTTCGCAATTGTGTTAGTGTTGAAAAACCACTTTTCGCACTTGTGTTAGTGTTGAAAAACCACTTTTCGCACTTGTGTTAGTGTTGAAAAACCACTTTTCGCACTTGTGTTAGTGTGGAAAAACCACTTTTCGCACTTGTGATAGTGTTGAAAAACCACTTTTCGCACTTGTGTTAGTGTTGAAAAACCACTTTTCGCACTTGTGTTAGTGCAGGAAACCACTTTTGCACTTGTATTAGTGTGGAAAAAACACTTTTTGCACTTGTGATAGTGTTGAAAAACCACTTTTTGCTCTTGTGTTAGTGTTGAAAAACCACTTTTCGCACTTGTGTTGGTGCAGGAAACCACTTTTGCACTTGTATTAGTGTGGAAAAACCACTTTTCGCACTTGTGTTAGTGTTGAAATACACTTTTCGCACTTGTGTTAGTGTTGAAAAACCACTTTTCGCACTTGTGTTTGTGCAGGAAACCACTTTTGCACTTGTATTAGTGTGGAAAAACCACTTTTGCACTTGTATTAGTGTGGAAAAAACACTTTTTGCACTTGTGATAGTGTTGAAAAACCACTTTTCGCACTTGTGTTAGTGTTGAAAAACCACTTTTCACACTTGTGTTGGTGCAGGAAACCACTTTTGCACTTGTATTGGTGTTGAAAAACCACTTTTCGCACTTGTGTTAGTGTTGAAAAACCACTTTTCGCACTTGTGTTAGTGTTGAAAAACCACTTTTCGCACTTGTGTTAGTGTTGAAAAACCACTTTTCGCACTTGTGTTAGTGTTGAAAAACCACTTTTCGCACTTGTGTTAGTGTGGAAAAAACACTTTTTGCACGTGTATTAGTGTTGAAAAACAACTTTTCGCACTTGTGTTGGTGCAGGAAACCACTTTTGCACTTGTATTAGTGTGGAAAAAACACTTTTTGCATTTGTATTAGTGTTGAAAAACCACTTTTCGCACTTGTGTTAGTGTTGAAAAACCACTTTTCGCACTTGTGTTGGTACAGGAAACCACTTTTCACACTTGTATTAGTGTGGAAAAACCACTTTTCGCACTTGTGTTAGTGTTGAAAAACCACTTTTCGCAGTTGTGTTAGTGTTGAAAAACCACTTTTCGCATTTGTGTTAGTGTTGAAAAACCACTTTTCGCACTGTGTTGGTGCAGGAAACCACTTTTGCACTTGTATTAGTGTGGAAAAACCACTTTTCGCACTTGTGTTAGTGTTGAAAAACCACTTTTCGCACTTGTGTTAGTGTTGAAAAACCACTTTTCGCACTTGTGTTGGTGCAGGAAACCACTTTTGCACTTGTATTAGTGTGGAAAAACCACTTTTCGCAATTGTGTTAGTGTTGAAAAACCACTTTTCGCACTTGTGTTAGTGTTGAAAAACCACTTTTCGCACTTGTGTTAGTGTTGAAAAACCACTTTTCGCACTTGTGTTAGTGTGGAAAAACCACTTTTCGCACTTGTGATAGTGTTGAAAAACCACTTTTCGCACTTGTGTTAGTGTTGAAAAACCACTTTTCGCACTTGTGTTAGTGCAGGAAACCACTTTTGCACTTGTATTAGTGTGGAAAAAACACTTTTTGCACTTGTGATAGTGTTGAAAAACCACTTTTTGCACTTGTGTTAGTGTTGAAAAACCACTTTTCGCACTTGTGTTGGTGCAGGAAACCACTTTTGCACTTGTATTAGTGTGGAAAAACCACTTTTCGCACTTGTGTTAGTGTTGAAATACCACTTTTCGCACTTGTGTTAGTGTTGAAAAACCACTTTTCGCACTTGTGTTTGTGCAGGAAACCACTTTTGCACTTGTATTAGTGTGGAAAAACCACTTTTGCACTTGTATTAGTGTGGAAAAAACACTTTTTGCACTTGTGATAGTGTTGAAAAACCACTTTTCGCACTTGTGTTAGTGTTGAAAAACCACTTTTCACACTTGTGTTGGTGCAGGAAACCACTTTTGCACTTGTATTGGTGTTGAAAAACCACTTTTCGCACTTGTGTTAGTGTTGAAAAACCACTTTTCGCACTTGTGTTAGTGTTGAAAAACCACTTTTCGCACTTGTGTTAGTGTTGAAAAACCACTTTTCGCACTTGTGTTAGTGTTGAAAAACCACTTTTCGCACTTGTGTTAGTGTGGAAAAAACACTTTTTGCACGTGTATTAGTGTTGAAAAACAACTTTTCGCACTTGTGTTGGTGCAGGAAACCACTTTTGCACTTGTATTAGTGTGGAAAAAACACTTTTTGCATTTGTATTAGTGTTGAAAAACCACTTTTCGCACTTGTGTTAGTGTTGAAAAACCACTTTTCGCACTTGTGTTGGTACAGGAAACCACTTTTCACACTTGTATTAGTGTGGAAAAACCACTTTTCGCACTTGTGTTAGTGTTGAAAAACCACTTTTCGCAGTTGTGTTAGTGTTGAAAAACCACTTTTCGCATTTGTGTTAGTGTTGAAAAACCACTTTTCGCACTGTGTTGGTGCAGGAAACCACTTTTGCACTTGTATTAGTGTGGAAAAACCACTTTTCGCACTTGTGTTAGTGTTGAAAAACCACTTTTCGCACTTGTGTTAGTGTTGAAAAACCACTTTTCGCACTTGTGTTAGTGTTGAAAAACCACTTTTCGCACTTGTGTTGGTGCAGGAAACCACTTTTGCACTTGTATTAGTGTGGAAAAACCACTTTTCGCAATTGTGTTAGTGTTGAAAAACCACTTTTCGCACTTGTGTTAGTGTTGAAAAACCACTTTTCGCACTTGTGTTAGTGTTGAAAAACCACTTTTCGCACTTGTGTTTGTGCAGGAAACCACTTTTGCACTTGTATTAGTGTGGAAAAAACACTTTTTGCACTTGTGATAGTGTTGAAAAACCACTTTTCGCACTTGTGTTAGTGTTGAAAAACCACTTTTCGCACTTGTGTTAGTGCAGGAAACCACTTTTGCACTTGTATTAGTGTGGAAAAACTACTTTTCGCACTTGTGTTAGTGTTGAAAAACCACTTTTTGCACTTGTGTTAGTGTTGAAAAACCACTTTTCGCACTTGTGTTGGTGCAGTAAACCACTTTTTCATTTGCATTAGTGTGGAAAAACCACTTTTGCACTTGTATTAGTGTGGAAAAAACACTTTTTGCACTTGTGATAGTGTTGAAAAACCACTTTTCGCACTTGTGTTAGTGTTGAAAAACCACTTTTCGCACTTGTGTTGGTGCAGGAAACCACTTTTGCACTTGTATTAATGTGGAAAAAACACTTTTCGCACTTGTGTCAGTGTTGAAAAACCACTTTTCGCACTTGTGTTAGTGTTGAAAATCCACTTTTCGCACTTGTGTTAGTGCAGGAAACCACTTTTGCACTTGTATTAGTGTGGAAAAAACACTTTTTGCACTTGTGATAGTGTTGAAAAACCACTTTTCGCACTTGTGTTAGTGTTGAAAAACCACTTTTCGCACTTGTGTTGGTGCAGGAAACCACTTTTGCACTTGTATTAGTGTGGAAAAACTACTTTTCGCACTTGTGTTAGTGTTGAAAAACGACTTTTCGCACTTGTGTTAGTGTTGAAAAACAACTTTTCGCACTTGTGTTGGTGCAGGAAACCACTTTTGCACTTGTATTAGTGTGGAAAAACCACTTTTGCACTTGTATTATTGTGGAAAAAACACTTTTTGCACTTGTGATAGTGTTGAAAAACCACTTTTCGCACTTGTGTTAGTGTTGAAAAACCACTTTTCGCACTTGTGTTGGTGCAGGAAACCACTTTTGCACTTGTATTAGTGTGGAAAAAACACTTTTTGCACTTGTGATAGTGTTGAAAAACCACTTTTCGCACTTGTGTTAGTGTTGAAAAACCACTTTTCGCACTTGTGTTGGTGCAGGAAACCACTTTTGCACTTGTATTAGTGTGGAAAAACCACTTTTCGCACTTTTGTTAGTGTTGAAAAACCACTTTTCGCACTTGTGTTAGTGTTGAAAAACCACTTTTCGCACTTGCGTTAGTGTTGAAAAACCACTTTTTGCACTTGTGTTGGTGCAGGAAACCACTTTTGCACTTGTATTAGTGTGGAAAAACCACTTTTCGCACTTGTGTTCGTGTTGAAAAAACACTTTTCGCACTTGTGTTAGTGTTGAAAAACCACTTTTAGCACTTGTGTTTGTGTTGAAAAACCACTTTTCGCACTTGTGCTGGTGCAGGAAACCACTTTTGCACTTGTATTAGTGTGGAAAAACCACTTTTCGCACTTGTGTTAGTGTTGAAAAACCACTTTTCGCACTTGTGATAGTGTGGAAAAACCACTTTTCGCACTTGTGTTAGTGTTGAAAAACCACTTTTCGCACTTGTGTTGGTGCAGGAAACCACTTTTGTACTTGTATTGGTGTGGAAAAACCACTTTTGCACTTGTATTAGTGTGGAAAAAACACTTTTTGCACTTGTGTTAGTGTTGAAAAACCACTTTTCGCACTTGTGTTAGTGTTGAAAAACCACTTTTCGCACTTGTGTTGGTGCAGGAAACCACTTTTGCACTTGTGTTAGTGTGGAAAAACCACTTTTGCACTTGTATTAGTGTGGAAAAAACACCTTTTGCACTTGTGATAGTGTTGAAAAACCACTTATCGCACTTGTGTTAGTGTTGAAAAACCACTTTTCGCACTTGTGTTGGTGCAGGAAACCACTTTTGCACTTGTATTAATGTGGAAAAAACACTTTTCGCACTTGTGTTAGTGTTGAAAAACCACTTTTCGCACTTGTGTTAGTGTTGAAAAACCACTTTTCGCACTTGAGTTAGTGTTGAAAAACCACTTTTCGCACTTGTGTTAGTGTTGAAAAACCACTTTTCGCACTTGTGTTGGTGCAGGAAACCACTTTTGCACTTGTATTAGTGTGGAAAAAACAGTTTTTGCACTTGTATTAGTGTGGAAAAACCACTTTTGGCACTTGTGTTAGTGTTGAAAAACCACTTTTCGCACTTGTGTTAGTGTTGAAAAACCACTTTTCGCACTTGTGTTAGTGTTGAAAAACCACTTTTCACACTTGTGCTGGTGCAGGAAACCACTTTTGCACTTGTATTAGTGTGGAAAAAACACTTTTTGCACTTGTGATAGTGTTGAAAAAACACTTTTCGCACTTGTGTTAGTGTTGAAAAGCACTTTTCGCACTTGTGTTGGTGCAGGAAACCACTTTTGCACTTGTATTAGTGTGGAAAAACCACTTTTCGCACTTGTGTTGGTGCAGGAAACCACTTTTGCACTTGTATTAGTGTGGAAAAAACAGTTTTTGCACTTGTGATAGTGTTGAAAAACCACTTTTCGCACATGTGTTAGTGTTGAAAAACCACTTTTCGCACTTGTGTTGGTGCAGGAAACCACTTTTGCACTTGTATTAGTGTGGAAAAACCACTTTTGCACTTGTATTAGTGTGGAAAAAACACTTTTTGCACTTGTGTTAGTGTTGAAAAACCACTTTTCGCACTTGTGTTAGTGTTGAAAAACCACTTTTCGCACTTGTTTTGGTGCAGGAAACCACTTTTGCACTTGTATTAGTGTGGAAAAAACACTTTTCGCACTTGTGTTAGTGTTGAAAAACCACTTTTCGCACATGTGTTAGTGTTGAAAAACCACTTTTTGCACTTGTGTTGGTGCAGGAAACCACTTTTGCACTTGCATTAGTGTGGAAAAAACACTTTTTGCACTTGTGACAGTGTTGAAAAACCACTTTTCGCACTTGTGTTAGTGTTGAAAAACCACTTTTTGCACTTGTTTTGGTGCAGGAAACCACTTTTGCACTTGTATTAGTGTGGAAAAAACACTTTTTGCACTTGTGATAGTGTTGAAAAACCACTTTTCGCACTTGTGTTAGTGTTGAAAAACCACTTTTCGCACTTGTGGTGGTGCAGTAAACCACTTTTGCACTTGTAGTAGTGTGGAAAAACCACTTTTCGCACTTGTGTTAGTGTTGAAATACCACTTTTCGCACTTGTGTTAGTGTTGAAAAACCACTTTTCGCACTTGTGTTGGTGCAGGAAACCACTTTTGCACTTGTATTAGTGTGGAAAAACCACTTTTGCACTTGTATTAGTGTGGAAAAAACACTTTTTGCACTTGTGATAGTGTTGAAAAACCACTTTTCGCAGTTGTGTTAGTGTTGAAAAACCACTTTTCACACTTGTGTTGGTGCAGGAAACCACTTTTGCACTTGCATTGGTGTTGAAAAACCACTTTTCGCACTTGTGTTAGTGTTGAAAAACCACTTTTCGCACTTGTGTTAGTGTTGAAAAACCACTTTTCGCACTTGTGTTAGTGTTGAAAAACCACTTTTCGCACTTGTGTTAGTGTTGAAAAACCACTTTTCGCACTTGTGTTAGTGTTGAAAAACCACTTTTCGCACTTGTTTTGGTGCAGGAAACCACTTTTGCACTTGTATTAGTGTGGAAAAAACAGTTTTTGCACTTGTATTAGTGTGGAAAAACCACTTTTGGCACTTGTGTTAGTGTTGAAAAACAACTTTTCGCACTTGTGTTAGTGTTGAAAAACCACTTTTCGCACTTGTGTTAGTGTTGAAAAACCACTTTTCGCACTTGTGTTGGTGCAGGAAACCACTTTTGCACTTGTATTAGTGTGGAAAAACCACTTTTCGCACTTGTGTTGGTGCAGGAAACCACTTTTGCACTTGTATTAGTGTGGAAAAAACACTTTTTGCACTTGTGATAGTGTTGAAAAACCACTTTTCGCACATGTGTTAGTGTTGAAAAACCACTTTTCGCACTTGTGTTGGTGCAGGAAACCACTTTTGCACTTGTATTAGTGTGGAAAAACCACTTTTGCACTTGTATTAGTGTGGAAAAAACACTTTTTGCACTTGTGTTAGTGTTGAAAAACCACTTTTCGCACTTGTGTTAGTGTTGAAAAACCACTTTTCGCACTTGTTTTGGTGCAGGAAACCACTTTTGCACTTGTATTAGTGTGGAAAAAACACTTTTCGCACTTGTGTTAGTGTTGAAAAACCACTTTTCGCACATGTGTTAGTGTTGAAAAACCACTTTTTGCACTTGTGTTGGTGCAGGAAACCACTTTTGCACTTGCATTAGTGTGGAAAAAACACTTTTTGCACTTGTGACAGTGTTGAAAAACCACTTTTCGCACTTGTGTTAGTGTTGAAAAACCACTTTTTGCACTTGTTTTGGTGCAGGAAACCACTTTTGCACTTGTATTAGAGTGGAAAAAACACTTTTTGCACTTGTGATAGTGTTGAAAAACCACTTTTCGCACTTGTGTTAGTGTTGAAAAACCACTTTTCGCACTTGTGGTGGTGCAGTAAACCACTTTTGCACTTGTAGTAGTGTGGACAACCACTTTTCGCACTTGTGTTAGTGTTGAAATACCACTTTTCGCACTTGTGTTAGTGTTGAAAAACCACTTTTCGCACTTGTGTTAGTGTTGAAAAACCACTTTTCGCACTTGTGTTAGTGTTGAAAAACCACTTTTGCACTTGTATTAGTGTGGAAAAACCACTTTTGCACTTGTATTAGTGTGGAAAAAACACTTTTTGCACTTGTGATAGTGTTGAAAAACCACTTTTCGCAGTTGTGTTAGTGTTGAAAAACCACTTTTCACACTTGTGTTGGTGCAGGAAACCACTTTTGCACTTGCATTGGTGTTGAAAAACCACTTTTCGCACTTGTGTTAGTGTTGAAAAACCACTTTTCGCACTTGTGTTAGTGTTGAAAAACCACTTTTCGCACTTGTGTTAGTGTTGAAAAACCACTTTTCGCACTTGTGTTAGTGTTGAAAAACCACTTTTCGCACTTGTGTTAGTGTTGAAAAACCACTTTTCGCACTTGTGTTGGTGCAGGAAACCACTTTTGCACTTGTATTAGTGTGGAAAAAACAGTTTTTGCACTTGTATTAGTGTGGAAAAACCACTTTTGGCACTTGTGTTAGTGTTGAAAAACAACTTTTCGCACTTGTGTTAGTGTTGAAAAACCACTTTTCGCACTTGTGTTAGTGTTGAAAAACCACTTTTCGCACTTGTGCTGGTGCAGGAAACCACTTTTGCACTTGTATTAGTGTGGAAAAAACACTTTTTGCACTTGTGATAGTGTTGAAAAACCACTTTTCGCACTTGTGTTAGTGTTGAAAAACCACTTTTCGCACTTGTGTTGGTGCAGGAAACCACTTTTGCACTTGTATTAGTGTGGAAAAACCACTTTTCGCACTTGTGTTAGTGTTGAAAAACCACTTTTCGCACTTGTGATAGTGTTGAAAAACCACTTTTCGCACTTGTGTTAGTGTTGAAAAACCACTTTTCGCACTTGTGTTGGTGCAGGAAACCACTTTTGCACTTGTATTAGTGTGGAAAAAACACTTTTTGCACTTGTGATAGTGTTGAAAAACCACTTTTCGCACATGTGTTAGTGTTGAAAAACCACTTTTCGCACTTGTGTTGGTGCAGGAAACCACTTTTGCACTTGTATTAGTGTGGAAAAACCACTTTTGCACTTGTATTAGTGTGGAAAAAACACTTTTTGCACATGTGTTAGTGTTGAAAAACCACTTTTCGCACTTGTGTTAGTGTTGAAAAACCACTTTTTGCACTTGTGTTGGTGCAGGAAACCACTTTTGCACTTGTATTAGTGTGGAAAAAACACTTTTTGCACTTGTGATAGTGTTGAAAAACCACTTTTCGCACTTGTGTTAGTGTTGAAAAACCACTTTTCGCACTTGTGGTGGTGCAGGAAACCACTTTTGCACTTGTATTAGTGTGGAAAAACCACTTTTCGCACTTGTGTTAGTGTTGAAAAACCACTTTTCGCACTTGTGTTAGTGTTGAAAAACCACTTTTCGCACTTGTGTTGGTGCAGGAAACCACTTTTGCACTTGTATTAGTGTGGAAAAACCACTTTTCGCACTTGTGATAGTGTTGAAAAACCACTTTTCGCACTTGTGTTAGTGTTGAAAAACCACTTTTTGCACTTGTGTTAGTGCAGGAAACCACTTTTGCACTTGTATTAGTGTGGAAAAAACACATTTTGCACTTGTGATAGTGTTGAAAAACCACTTTTTGCACTTGTGTTAGTGTTGAAAAACCACTTTTCGCACTTGTGTTGGTGCAGGAAACCACTTTTGCACTTGTATTAGTGTGGAAAAACTACTTTTCGCACTTGTGTTAGTGTTGAAAAACCACTTTTCGCACTTGTGTTAGTGTTGAAAAACCACTTTTCGCACTTGTGTTGGTGCAGGAAACCACTTTTGCATTTGTATTAGTGTGGAAAAACCACTTTTGCACTTGTATTAATGTAGAAAAAACACTTTTTGCACTTGTGATAGTGTTGAAAAACCACTTTTCGCACTTGTGTTAGTGTTGAAAAACCACTTTTCGCACTTGTGTTGGTGCAGGAAACCACTTTTGCACTTGTATTAATGTGGAAAAAACACTTTTCGCACTTGTGTTAGTGTTGAAAAACCACTTTTCGCACTTGTGTTAGTGTTGAAAAACCACTTTTCGCACTTGTGTTAGTGTTGAAAAACCACTTTTCGCACTTGTGTTAGTGTTGAAAAACCACTTTTCGCACTTGTGTTGGTGCAGGAAACCACTTTTGCACTTGTATTAGTGTGGAAAAAACACTTTTTGCACTTGTGATAGTGTTGAAAAACCACTTTTCGCACTTGTGTTAGTGTTGAAAAACCACTTTTCGCACTTGTGTTGGTGCAAGAAACCACTTTTGCACTTGTATTAGTGTGGAAAAACCACTTTTCGCACTTGTGTTAGTGTGGAAAAAACACTTTTTGCACGTGTATTAGTGTTGAAAAACCACTTTTCGCACTTGTGTTAGTGTTGAAAAACCACTTTTCGCACTTGTGTTAGTGTTGAAAAACCACTTTTCGCACTTGTGTTAGTGTTGAAAAAACACTTTTTGCACTTGTGATAGTGTTGAAAAACCACTTTTCGCACTTGTGTTAGTGTTGAAAAACCACTTTTCGCACTTGTGTTAGTGCAGGAAACCACTTTTGCACTTGTATTAGTGTGGAAAAACTACTTTTCGCACTTGTGTTAGTGTTGAAAAACCACTTTTCGCACTTGTGTTAGTGTTGAAAAACCACTTTTCGCACTTGTGTTGGTGCAGGAAACCACTTTTGCATTTGTATTAGTGTGGAAAAACCACTTTTGCACTTGTATTAGTGTGGAAAAAACACTTTTTGCACTTGTGATAGTGTTGAAAAACCACTTTTCGCACTTGTGTTAGTGTTGAAAAACCACTTTTCGCACTTGTGTTGGTGCAGGAAACCACTTTTGCACTTGTATTAATGTGGAAAAAACACTTTTCGCACTTGTGTTAGTTTTGAAAAACCACTTTTCGCACTTGTGTTAGTGTTGAAAATCCACTTTTCGCACTTGTGTTAGTGCAGGAAACCACTTTTGCACTTGTATTAGTGTGGAAAAAACACTTTTTGCACTTGTGATAGTGTTGAAAAACCACTTTTCGCACTTGTGTTAGTGTTGAAAAACCACTTTTCGCACTTGTGTTGGTGCAGGAAACCACTTTTGCACTTGTATTAGTGTGGAAAAACTACTTTTCGCACTTGTGTTAGTGCAGGAAACCACTTTTGCACTTGTATTAGTGTGGAAAAAACACTTTTTGCACTTGTGATAGTGTTGAAAAACCACTTTTCGCACTTGTGTTAGTGTTGAAAAACCACTTTTCGCACTTGTGTTAGTGCAGGAAACCACTTTTGCACTTGTATTAGTGTGGAAAAAACACTTTTTGCACTTGTGATAGTGTTGAAAAACCACTTTTTGCACTTGTGTTAGTGTTGAAAAACCACTTTTCGCACGTGTGTTGGTGCAGGAAACCACTTTTGCACTTGTATTAGTGTGGAAAAACTACTTTTCGCACTTGTGTTAGTGTTGAAAAACCACTTTTCGCACTTGTGTTAGTGTTGAAAAACCACTTTTCGCACTTGTGTTGGTGCAGGAAACCACTTTTGCATTTGTATTAGTGTGGAAAAACCACTTTTGCACTTGTATTAATGTAGAAAAAACACTTTTTGCACTTGTGATAGTGTTGAAAAACCACTTTTCGCACTTGTGTTAGTGTTGAAAAACCACTTTTCGCACTTGTGTTGGTGCAGGAAACCACTTTTGCACTTGTATTAATATGGAAAAAACACTTTTCGCACTTGTGTTAGTGTTGAAAAACCACTTTTCGCACTTGTGTTAGTGTTGAAAAACCACTTTTCGCACTTGTGTTAGTGTTGAAAAACCACTTTTCGCACTTGTGTTAGTGTTGAAAAACCACTTTTCGCACTTGTGTTGGTGCAGGAAACCACTTTTGCACTTGTATTAGTGTGGAAAAAACACTTTTTGCACTTGTGATAGTGTTGAAAAACCACTTTTTGCACTTCTGTTAGTGTTGAAAAACCACTTTTCGCACTTGTGTTGGTGCAGGAAACCACTTTTGCACTTGTATTAATGTGGAAAAACCACTTTTCGCACTTGTGTTAGTGTGGAAAAAACACTTTTTGCACGTGTATTAGTGTTGAAAAACCACTTTTCGCACTTGTGTTAGTGTTGAAAAACCACTTTTCGCACTTGTGTTGGTGCAGGAAACCACTTTTGCACTTGTATTAATGTGGAAAAAACACTTTTCGCACTTGTGTTAGTGTGGAAAAAACACTTTTTGCACGTGTATTAGTGTTGAAAAACCACTTTTCGCACTTGTGTTAGTGTTGAAAAACCACTTTTCGCACTTGTGTTAGTGTTGAAAAAACACTTTTTGCACTTGTGATAGTGTTGAAAAACCACTTTTCGCACTTGTGTTAGTGTTGAAAAACCACTTTTCGCACTTGTGTTAGTGCAGGAAACCACTTTTGCACTTGTATTAGTGTGGAAAAACTACTTTTCGCACTTGTGTTAGTGTTGAAAAACCACTTTTCGCACTTGTGTTAGTGTTGAAAAACCACTTTTCGCACTTGTGTTGGTGCAGGAAACCACTTTTGCATTTGTATTAGTGTGGAAAAACCACTTTTGCACTTGTATTAGTGTGGAAAAAACACTTTTTGCACTTGTGATAGTGTTGAAAAACCACTTTTCGCACTTGTGTTAGTGTTGAAAAACCACTTTTCGCACTTGTGTTGGTGCAGGAAACCACTTTTGCACTTGTATTAATGTGGAAAAAACACTTTTCGCACTTGTGTTAGTTTTGAAAAACCACTTTTCGCACTTGTGTTAGTGTTGAAAATCCACTTTTCGCACTTGTGTTAGTGCAGGAAACCACTTTTGCACTTGTATTAGTGTGGAAAAAACACTTTTTGCACTTGTGATAGTGTTGAAAAACCACTTTTCGCACTTGTGTTAGTGTTGAAAAACCACTTTTCGCACTTGTGTTGGTGCAGGAAACCACTTTTGCACTTGTATTAGTGTGGAAAAACTACTTTTCGCACTTGTGTTAGTGCAGGAAACCACTTTTGCACTTGTATTAGTGTGGAAAAAACACTTTTTGCACTTGTGATAGTGTTGAAAAACCACTTTTCGCACTTGTGTTAGTGTTGAAAAACCACTTTTCGCACTTGTGTTAGTGCAGGAAACCACTTTTGCACTTGTATTAGTGTGGAAAAAACACTTTTTGCACTTGTGATAGTGTTGAAAAACCACTTTTTGCACTTGTGTTAGTGTTGAAAAACCACTTTTCGCACGTGTGTTGGTGCAGGAAACCACTTTTGCACTTGTATTAGTGTGGAAAAACTACTTTTCGCACTTGTGTTAGTGTTGAAAAACCACTTTTCGCACTTGTGTTAGTGTTGAAAAACCACTTTTCGCACTTGTGTTGGTGCAGGAAACCACTTTTGCATTTGTATTAGTGTGGAAAAACCACTTTTGCACTTGTATTAATGTAGAAAAAACACTTTTTGCACTTGTGATAGTGTTGAAAAACCACTTTTCGCACTTGTGTTAGTGTTGAAAAACCACTTTTCGCACTTGTGTTGGTGCAGTAAACCACTTTTGTACTTGTATTAATATGGAAAAAACACTTTTCGCACTTGTGTTAGTGTTGAAAAACCACTTTTCGCACTTGTGTTAGTGTTGAAAAACCACTTTTCGCACTTGTGTTAGTGTTGAAAAACCACTTTTCGCACTTGTGTTAGTGTTGAAAAACCACTTTTCGCACTTGTGTTGGTGCAGGAAACCACTTTTGCACTTGTATTAGTGTGGAAAAAACACTTTTTGCACTTGTGATAGTGTTGAAAAACCACTTTTTGCACTTCTGTTAGTGTTGAAAAACCACTTTTCGCACTTGTGTTGGTGCAGGAAACCACTTTTGCACTTGTATTAATGTGGAAAAACCACTTTTCGCACTTGTGTTAGTGTGGAAAAAACACTTTTTGCACGTGTATTAGTGTTGAAAAACCACTTTTCGCACTTGTGTTAGTGTTGAAAAACCACTTTTCGCACTTGTGTTGGTGCAGGAAACCACTTTTGCACTTGTATTAGTGTGGAAAAACCACTTTTCGCAATTGTGTTAGTGTTGAAAAACCACTTTTCGCACTTGTGTTAGTGTTGAAAAACCACTTTTCGCACTTGTGTTAGTGTTGAAAAACCACTTTTCGCACTTGTGTTGGTGCAGGAAACCACTTTTGCACTTGTATTAGTGTGGAAAAAACACTTTTTGCACTTGTGATAGTGTTGAAAAACCACTTTTCGCACTTGTGTTAGTGTTGAAAAACCACTTTTCGCACTTGTGTTAGTGCAGGAAACCACTTTTGCACTTGTATTAGTGTGGAAAAACTACTTTTCGCACTTGTGTTAGTGTTGAAAAACCACTTTTCGCACTTGTGTTAGTGTTGAAAAACCACTTTTCGCACTTGTGTTGGTGCAGGAAACCACTTTTGCATTTGTATTAGTGTGGAAAAACCACTTTTGCACTTGTATTAGTGTGGAAAAAACACTTTTTGCACTTGTGATAGTGTTGAAAAACCACTTTTCGCACTTGTGTTAGTGTTGAAAAACCACTTTTCGCACTTGTGTTGGTGCAGGAAACCACTTTTGCACTTGTATTAATGTGGAAAAAACACTTTTCGCACTTGTGTTAGTGTTGAAAAACCACTTTTCGCACTTGTGTTAGTGTTGAAAATCCACTTTTCGCACTTGTGTTAGTGCAGGAAACCACTTTTGCACTTGTATTAGTGTGGAAAAAACACTTTTTGCACTTGTGGTAGTGTTGAAAAACCACTTTTCGCACTTGTGTTAGTGTTGAAAAACCACTTTTCGCACTTGTGTTGGTGCAGGAAACCACTTTTGCACTTGTATTAGTGTGGAAAAACTACTTTTCGCACTTGTGTTAGTGTTGAAAAACCACTTTTCGCACTTGTGTTAGTGTTGAAAAACAACTTTTCGCACTTGTGTTGGTGCAGGAAACCACTTTTGCACTTGTATTAGTGTGGAAAAACCACTTTTGCACTTGTATTATTGTGGAAAAAACACTTTTTGCACTTGTGATAGTGTTGAAAAACAACTTTTCGCACTTGTGTTAGTGTTGAAAAACCACTTTTCGCACTTGTGTTGGTGCAGGAAACCACTTTTGCACTTGTATTAGTGTGGAAAAAACACTTTTTGCACTTGTGATAGTGTTGAAAAACCACTTTTCGCACTTGTGTTAGTGTTGAAAAACCACTTTTCGCACTTGTGTTGGTGCAGGAAACCACTTTTGCACTTGTATTAGTGTGGAAAAACCACTTTTCGCACTTGTGTTAGTGTTGAAAAACCACTTTTCGCACTTGTGTTAGTGTTGAAAAACCACTTTTCGCACTTGCGTTAGTGTTGAAAAACCCCTTTTTGCACTTGTGTTGGTGCAGGAAACCACTATTGCACTTGTATTAGTGTGGAAAAACCACTTTTCGCACTTGTGTTCGTGTTGAAAAAACACTTTTCGCACTTGTGTTAGTGTTGAAAAACCACTTTTAGCACTTGTGTTTGTGTTGAAAAACCACTTTTCGCACTTGTGCTGGTGCAGGAAACCACTTTTGCACTTGTATTAGTGTGGAAAAACCACTTTTCGCACTTGTGTTAGTGTTGAAAAACCACTTTTCGCACTTGTGATAGTGTTGAAAAACCACTTTTCGCACTTGTGTTTGTGCAGGAAACCACTTTTGCACTTGTATTAGTGTGGAAAAACCACTTTTGCACTTGTATTAGTGTGGAAAAAACACTTTTTGCACTTGTGATAGTGTTGAAAAACCACTTTTCGCACTTGTGTTAGTGTTGAAAAACCACTTTTCACACTTGTGTTGGTGCAGGAAACCACTTTTGCACTTGTATTGGTGTTGAAAAACCACTTTTCGCACTTGTGTTAGTGTTGAAAAACCACTTTTCGCACTTGTGTTAGTGTTGAAAAACCACTTTTGCACTTGTATTAGTGTGGAAAAACCACTTTTGCACTTGTATTAGTGTGGAAAAAACACTTTTTGCACTTGTGATAGTGTTGAAAAACCACTTTTCGCAGTTGTGTTAGTGTTGAAAAACCACTTTTCACACTTGTGTTGGTGCAGGAAACCACTTTTGCACTTGCATTGGTGTTGAAAAACCACTTTTCGCACTTGTGTTAGTGTTGAAAAACCACTTTTCGCACTTGTGTTAGTGTTGAAAAACCACTTTTCGCACTTGTGTTAGTGTTGAAAAACCACTTTTCGCACTTGTGTTAGTGTTGAAAAACCACTTTTCGCACTTGTGTTAGTGTTGAAAAACCACTTTTCGCACTTGTGTTGGTGCAGGAAACCACTTTTGCACTTGTATTAGTGTGGAAAAAACAGTTTTTGCACTTGTATTAGTGTGGAAAAACCACTTTTGGCACTTGTGTTAGTGTTGAAAAACAACTTTTCGCACTTGTGTTAGTGTTGAAAAACCACTTTTCGCACTTGTGTTAGTGTTGAAAAACCACTTTTCGCACTTGTGCTGGTGCAGGAAACCACTTTTGCACTTGTATTAGTGTGGAAAAAACACTTTTTGCACTTGTGATAGTGTTGAAAAACCACTTTTCGCACTTGTGTTAGTGTTGAAAAACCACTTTTCGCACTTGTGTTGGTGCAGGAAACCACTTTTGCACTTGTATTAGTGTGGAAAAACCACTTTTCGCACTTGTGTTAGTGTTGAAAAACCACTTTTCGCACTTGTGATAGTGTTGAAAAACCACTTTTCGCACTTGTGTTAGTGTTGAAAAACCACTTTTCGCACTTGTGTTGGTGCAGGAAACCACTTTTGCACTTGTATTAGTGTGGAAAAAACACTTTTTGCACTTGTGATAGTGTTGAAAAACCACTTTTCGCACATGTGTTAGTGTTGAAAAACCACTTTTCGCACTTGTGTTGGTGCAGGAAACCACTTTTGCACTTGTATTAGTGTGGAAAAACCACTTTTGCACTTGTATTAGTGTGGAAAAAACACTTTTTGCACATGTGTTAGTGTTGAAAAACCACTTTTCGCACTTGTGTTAGTGTTGAAAAACCACTTTTTGCACTTGTGTTGGTGCAGGAAACCACTTTTGCACTTGTATTAGTGTGGAAAAAACACTTTTTGCACTTGTGATAGTGTTGAAAAACCACTTTTCGCACTTGTGTTAGTGTTGAAAAACCACTTTTCGCACTTGTGGTGGTGCAGGAAACCACTTTTGCACTTGTATTAGTGTGGAAAAACCACTTTTCGCACTTGTGTTAGTGTTGAAAAACCACTTTTCGCACTTGTGTTAGTGTTGAAAAACCACTTTTCGCACTTGTGTTGGTGCAGGAAACCACTTTTGCACTTGTATTAGTGTGGAAAAACCACTTTTCGCACTTGTGATAGTGTTGAAAAACCACTTTTCGCACTTGTGTTAGTGTTGAAAAACCACTTTTTGCACTTGTGTTAGTGCAGGAAACCACTTTTGCACTTGTATTAGTGTGGAAAAAACACATTTTGCACTTGTGATAGTGTTGAAAAACCACTTTTTGCACTTGTGTTAGTGTTGAAAAACCACTTTTCGCACTTGTGTTGGTGCAGGAAACCACTTTTGCACTTGTATTAGTGTGGAAAAACTACTTTTCGCACTTGTGTTAGTGTTGAAAAACCACTTTTCGCACTTGTGTTAGTGTTGAAAAACCACTTTTCGCACTTGTGTTGGTGCAGGAAACCACTTTTGCATTTGTATTAGTGTGGAAAAACCACTTTTGCACTTGTATTAATGTAGAAAAAACACTTTTTGCACTTGTGATAGTGTTGAAAAACCACTTTTCGCACTTGTGTTAGTGTTGAAAAACCACTTTTCGCACTTGTGTTGGTGCAGGAAACCACTTTTGCACTTGTATTAATGTGGAAAAAACACTTTTCGCACTTGTGTTAGTGTTGAAAAACCACTTTTCGCACTTGTGTTAGTGTTGAAAAACCACTTTTCGCACTTGTGTTAGTGTTGAAAAACCACTTTTCGCACTTGTGTTAGTGTTGAAAAACCACTTTTCGCACTTGTGTTGGTGCAGGAAACCACTTTTGCACTTGTATTAGTGTGGAAAAAACACTTTTTGCACTTGTGATAGTGTTGAAAAACCACTTTTCGCACTTGTGTTAGTGTTGAAAAACCACTTTTCGCACTTGTGTTGGTGCAAGAAACCACTTTTGCACTTGTATTAGTGTGGAAAAACCACTTTTCGCACTTGTGTTAGTGTGGAAAAAACACTTTTTGCACGTGTATTAGTGTTGAAAAACCACTTTTCGCACTTGTGTTAGTGTTGAAAAACCACTTTTCGCACTTGTGTTAGTGTTGAAAAACCACTTTTCGCACTTGTGTTAGTGTTGAAAAAACACTTTTTGCACTTGTGATAGTGTTGAAAAACCACTTTTCGCACTTGTGTTAGTGTTGAAAAACCACTTTTCGCACTTGTGTTAGTGCAGGAAACCACTTTTGCACTTGTATTAGTGTGGAAAAACTACTTTTCGCACTTGTGTTAGTGTTGAAAAACCACTTTTCGCACTTGTGTTAGTGTTGAAAAACCACTTTTCGCACTTGTGTTGGTGCAGGAAACCACTTTTGCATTTGTATTAGTGTGGAAAAACCACTTTTGCACTTGTATTAGTGTGGAAAAAACACTTTTTGCACTTGTGATAGTGTTGAAAAACCACTTTTCGCACTTGTGTTAGTGTTGAAAAACCACTTTTCGCACTTGTGTTGGTGCAGGAAACCACTTTTGCACTTGTATTAATGTGGAAAAAACACTTTTCGCACTTGTGTTAGTTTTGAAAAACCACTTTTCGCACTTGTGTTAGTGTTGAAAATCCACTTTTCGCACTTGTGTTAGTGCAGGAAACCACTTTTGCACTTGTATTAGTGTGGAAAAAACACTTTTTGCACTTGTGATAGTGTTGAAAAACCACTTTTCGCACTTGTGTTAGTGTTGAAAAACCACTTTTCGCACTTGTGTTGGTGCAGGAAACCACTTTTGCACTTGTATTAGTGTGGAAAAACTACTTTTCGCACTTGTGTTAGTGCAGGAAACCACTTTTGCACTTGTATTAGTGTGGAAAAAACACTTTTTGCACTTGTGATAGTGTTGAAAAACCACTTTTCGCACTTGTGTTAGTGTTGAAAAACCACTTTTCGCACTTGTGTTAGTGCAGGAAACCACTTTTGCACTTGTATTAGTGTGGAAAAAACACTTTTTGCACTTGTGATAGTGTTGAAAAACCACTTTTTGCACTTGTGTTAGTGTTGAAAAACCACTTTTCGCACGTGTGTTGGTGCAGGAAACCACTTTTGCACTTGTATTAGTGTGGAAAAACTACTTTTCGCACTTGTGTTAGTGTTGAAAAACCACTTTTCGCACTTGTGTTAGTGTTGAAAAACCACTTTTCGCACTTGTGTTGGTGCAGGAAACCACTTTTGCATTTGTATTAGTGTGGAAAAACCACTTTTGCACTTGTATTAATGTAGAAAAAACACTTTTTGCACTTGTGATAGTGTTGAAAAACCACTTTTCGCACTTGTGTTAGTGTTGAAAAACCACTTTTCGCACTTGTGTTGGTGCAGGAAACCACTTTTGCACTTGTATTAATATGGAAAAAACACTTTTCGCACTTGTGTTAGTGTTGAAAAACCACTTTTCGCACTTGTGTTAGTGTTGAAAAACCACTTTTCGCACTTGTGTTAGTGTTGAAAAACCACTTTTCGCACTTGTGTTAGTGTTGAAAAACCACTTTTCGCACTTGTGTTGGTGCAGGAAACCACTTTTGCACTTGTATTAGTGTGGAAAAAACACTTTTTGCACTTGTGATAGTGTTGAAAAACCACTTTTTGCACTTCTGTTAGTGTTGAAAAACCACTTTTCGCACTTGTGTTGGTGCAGGAAACCACTTTTGCACTTGTATTAATGTGGAAAAACCACTTTTCGCACTTGTGTTAGTGTGGAAAAAACACTTTTTGCACGTGTATTAGTGTTGAAAAACCACTTTTCGCACTTGTGTTAGTGTTGAAAAACCACTTTTCGCACTTGTGTTGGTGCAGGAAACCACTTTTGCACTTGTATTAATGTGGAAAAAACACTTTTCGCACTTGTGTTAGTGTGGAAAAAACACTTTTTGCACGTGTATTAGTGTTGAAAAACCACTTTTCGCACTTGTGTTAGTGTTGAAAAACCACTTTTCGCACTTGTGTTAGTGTTGAAAAAACACTTTTTGCACTTGTGATAGTGTTGAAAAACCACTTTTCGCACTTGTGTTAGTGTTGAAAAACCACTTTTCGCACTTGTGTTAGTGCAGGAAACCACTTTTGCACTTGTATTAGTGTGGAAAAACTACTTTTCGCACTTGTGTTAGTGTTGAAAAACCACTTTTCGCACTTGTGTTAGTGTTGAAAAACCACTTTTCGCACTTGTGTTGGTGCAGGAAACCACTTTTGCATTTGTATTAGTGTGGAAAAACCACTTTTGCACTTGTATTAGTGTGGAAAAAACACTTTTTGCACTTGTGATAGTGTTGAAAAACCACTTTTCGCACTTGTGTTAGTGTTGAAAAACCACTTTTCGCACTTGTGTTGGTGCAGGAAACCACTTTTGCACTTGTATTAATGTGGAAAAAACACTTTTCGCACTTGTGTTAGTTTTGAAAAACCACTTTTCGCACTTGTGTTAGTGTTGAAAATCCACTTTTCGCACTTGTGTTAGTGCAGGAAACCACTTTTGCACTTGTATTAGTGTGGAAAAAACACTTTTTGCACTTGTGATAGTGTTGAAAAACCACTTTTCGCACTTGTGTTAGTGTTGAAAAACCACTTTTCGCACTTGTGTTGGTGCAGGAAACCACTTTTGCACTTGTATTAGTGTGGAAAAACTACTTTTCGCACTTGTGTTAGTGCAGGAAACCACTTTTGCACTTGTATTAGTGTGGAAAAAACACTTTTTGCACTTGTGATAGTGTTGAAAAACCACTTTTCGCACTTGTGTTAGTGTTGAAAAACCACTTTTCGCACTTGTGTTAGTGCAGGAAACCACTTTTGCACTTGTATTAGTGTGGAAAAAACACTTTTTGCACTTGTGATAGTGTTGAAAAACCACTTTTTGCACTTGTGTTAGTGTTGAAAAACCACTTTTCGCACGTGTGTTGGTGCAGGAAACCACTTTTGCACTTGTATTAGTGTGGAAAAACTACTTTTCGCACTTGTGTTAGTGTTGAAAAACCACTTTTCGCACTTGTGTTAGTGTTGAAAAACCACTTTTCGCACTTGTGTTGGTGCAGGAAACCACTTTTGCATTTGTATTAGTGTGGAAAAACCACTTTTGCACTTGTATTAATGTAGAAAAAACACTTTTTGCACTTGTGATAGTGTTGAAAAACCACTTTTCGCACTTGTGTTAGTGTTGAAAAACCACTTTTCGCACTTGTGTTGGTGCAGTAAACCACTTTTGTACTTGTATTAATATGGAAAAAACACTTTTCGCACTTGTGTTAGTGTTGAAAAACCACTTTTCGCACTTGTGTTAGTGTTGAAAAACCACTTTTCGCACTTGTGTTAGTGTTGAAAAACCACTTTTCGCACTTGTGTTAGTGTTGAAAAACCACTTTTCGCACTTGTGTTGGTGCAGGAAACCACTTTTGCACTTGTATTAGTGTGGAAAAAACACTTTTTGCACTTGTGATAGTGTTGAAAAACCACTTTTTGCACTTCTGTTAGTGTTGAAAAACCACTTTTCGCACTTGTGTTGGTGCAGGAAACCACTTTTGCACTTGTATTAATGTGGAAAAACCACTTTTCGCACTTGTGTTAGTGTGGAAAAAACACTTTTTGCACGTGTATTAGTGTTGAAAAACCACTTTTCGCACTTGTGTTAGTGTTGAAAAACCACTTTTCGCACTTGTGTTGGTGCAGGAAACCACTTTTGCACTTGTATTAGTGTGGAAAAACCACTTTTCGCAATTGTGTTAGTGTTGAAAAACCACTTTTCGCACTTGTGTTAGTGTTGAAAAACCACTTTTCGCACTTGTGTTAGTGTTGAAAAACCACTTTTCGCACTTGTGTTGGTGCAGGAAACCACTTTTGCACTTGTATTAGTGTGGAAAAAACACTTTTTGCACTTGTGATAGTGTTGAAAAACCACTTTTCGCACTTGTGTTAGTGTTGAAAAACCACTTTTCGCACTTGTGTTAGTGCAGGAAACCACTTTTGCACTTGTATTAGTGTGGAAAAACTACTTTTCGCACTTGTGTTAGTGTTGAAAAACCACTTTTCGCACTTGTGTTAGTGTTGAAAAACCACTTTTCGCACTTGTGTTGGTGCAGGAAACCACTTTTGCATTTGTATTAGTGTGGAAAAACCACTTTTGCACTTGTATTAGTGTGGAAAAAACACTTTTTGCACTTGTGATAGTGTTGAAAAACCACTTTTCGCACTTGTGTTAGTGTTGAAAAACCACTTTTCGCACTTGTGTTGGTGCAGGAAACCACTTTTGCACTTGTATTAATGTGGAAAAAACACTTTTCGCACTTGTGTTAGTGTTGAAAAACCACTTTTCGCACTTGTGTTAGTGTTGAAAATCCACTTTTCGCACTTGTGTTAGTGCAGGAAACCACTTTTGCACTTGTATTAGTGTGGAAAAAACACTTTTTGCACTTGTGGTAGTGTTGAAAAACCACTTTTCGCACTTGTGTTAGTGTTGAAAAACCACTTTTCGCACTTGTGTTGGTGCAGGAAACCACTTTTGCACTTGTATTAGTGTGGAAAAACTACTTTTCGCACTTGTGTTAGTGTTGAAAAACCACTTTTCGCACTTGTGTTAGTGTTGAAAAACAACTTTTCGCACTTGTGTTGGTGCAGGAAACCACTTTTGCACTTGTATTAGTGTGGAAAAACCACTTTTGCACTTGTATTATTGTGGAAAAAACACTTTTTGCACTTGTGATAGTGTTGAAAAACAACTTTTCGCACTTGTGTTAGTGTTGAAAAACCACTTTTCGCACTTGTGTTGGTGCAGGAAACCACTTTTGCACTTGTATTAGTGTGGAAAAAACACTTTTTGCACTTGTGATAGTGTTGAAAAACCACTTTTCGCACTTGTGTTAGTGTTGAAAAACCACTTTTCGCACTTGTGTTGGTGCAGGAAACCACTTTTGCACTTGTATTAGTGTGGAAAAACCACTTTTCGCACTTGTGTTAGTGTTGAAAAACCACTTTTCGCACTTGTGTTAGTGTTGAAAAACCACTTTTCGCACTTGCGTTAGTGTTGAAAAACCCCTTTTTGCACTTGTGTTGGTGCAGGAAACCACTATTGCACTTGTATTAGTGTGGAAAAACCACTTTTCGCACTTGTGTTCGTGTTGAAAAAACACTTTTCGCACTTGTGTTAGTGTTGAAAAACCACTTTTAGCACTTGTGTTTGTGTTGAAAAACCACTTTTCGCACTTGTGCTGGTGCAGGAAACCACTTTTGCACTTGTATTAGTGTGGAAAAACCACTTTTCGCACTTGTGTTAGTGTTGAAAAACCACTTTTCGCACTTGTGATAGTGTTGAAAAACCACTTTTCGCACTTGTGTTTGTGCAGGAAACCACTTTTGCACTTGTATTAGTGTGGAAAAACCACTTTTGCACTTGTATTAGTGTGGAAAAAACACTTTTTGCACTTGTGATAGTGTTGAAAAACCACTTTTCGCACTTGTGTTAGTGTTGAAAAACCACTTTTCACACTTGTGTTGGTGCAGGAAACCACTTTTGCACTTGTATTGGTGTTGAAAAACCACTTTTCGCACTTGTGTTAGTGTTGAAAAACCACTTTTCGCACTTGTGTTAGTGTTGAAAAACCACTTTTCGCACTTGTGTTAGTGTTGAAAAACCACTTTTCGCACTTGTGTTAGTGTTGAAAAACCACTTTTCGCACTTGTGTTAGTGTGGAAAAAACACTTTTTGCACGTGTATTAGTGTTGAAAAACAACTTTTCGCACTTGTGTTGGTGCAGGAAACCACTTTTGCACTTGTATTAGTGTGGAAAAAACACTTTTTGCATTTGTATTAGTGTTGAAAAACCACTTTTCGCACTTGTGTTAGTGTTGAAAAACCACTTTTCGCACTTGTGTTGGTACAGGAAACCACTTTTCACACTTGTATTAGTGTGGAAAAACCACTTTTCGCACTTGTGTTAGTGTTGAAAAACCACTTTTCGCAGTTGTGTTAGTGTTGAAAAACCACTTTTCGCACTTGTGTTAGTGTTGAAAAACCACTTTTCGCACTGTGTTGGTGCAGGAAACCACTTTTGCACTTGTATTAGTGTGGAAAAACCACTTTTCGCACTTGTGTTAGTGTTGAAAAACCACTTTTCGCACTTGTGTTAGTGTTGAAAAACCACTTTTCGCACTTGTGTTAGTGTTGAAAAACCACTTTTCGCACTTGTGTTGGTGCAGGAAACCACTTTTGCACTTGTATTAGTGTGGAAAAACCACTTTTCGCAATTGTGTTAGTGTTGAAAAACCACTTTTCGCACTTGTGTTAGTGTTGAAAAACCACTTTTCGCAATTGTGTTAGTGTTGAAAAACCACTTTTCGCACTTGTGTTGGTGCAGGAAACCACTTTTGCACATGTATTAGTGTGGAAAAAACACTTTTTGCACTTGTGATAGTGTTGAAAAACCACTTTTCGCACTTGTGTTAGTGTTGAAAAACCACTTTTCGCACTTGTGTTAGTGCAGGAAACCACTTTTGCACTTGTAATAGTGTGGAAAAACTACTTTTCGCACTTGTGTTAGTGTTGAAAAACCACTTTTTGCACTTGTGTTAGTGTTGAAAAACCACTTTTCGCACTTGTGTTGGTGCAGGAAACCACTTTTGCATTTGCATTAGTGTGGAAAAACCACTTTTGCACTTGTATTAGTGTGGAAAAAACACTTTTTGCACTTGTGATAGTGTTGAAAAACCACTTTTCGCACTTGTGTTAGTGTTGAAAAACCACTTTTCGCACTTGTGTTGGTGCAGGAAACCACTTTTGCACTTGTATTAATGTGGAAAAAACACTTTTCGCACTTGTGTTAGTGTTGAAAAACCACTTTTCGCACTTGTGTTAGTGTTGAAAATCCACTTTTCGCACTTGTGTTAGTGCAGGAAACCACTTTTGCACTTGTATTAGTGTGGAAAAAACACTTTTTGCACTTGTGATAGTGTTGAAAAACCACTTTTCGCACTTGTGTTAGTGTTGAAAAACCACTTTTCGCACTTGTGTTGGTGCAGGAAACCACTTTTGCACTTGTATTAGTGTGGAAAAACTACTTTTCGCACTTGTGTTAGTGTTGAAAAACCACTTTTCGCACTTGTGTTAGTGTTGAAAAACAACTTTTCGCACTTGTGTTAGTGTTGAAAATCCACTTTTCGCACTTGTGTTAGTGCAGGAAACCACTTTTGCACTTGTATTAGTGTGGAAAAAACACTTTTTGCACTTGTGATAGTGTTGAAAAACCACTTTTCGCACTTGTGTTAGTGTTGAAAAACCACTTTTCGCACTTGTGTTGGTGCAGGAAACCACTTTTGCACTTGTATTAGTGTGGAAAAAACACTTTTTGCACTTGCGATAGTGTTGAAAAACCACTTTTCGCACTTGTGTTAGTGTTGAAAAACCACTTTTCGCACTTGTGTTGGTGCAGGAAACCACTTTTGCACTTGTATTAGTGTGGAAAAACCACTTTTCGCACTTGTGTTAGTGTTGAAAAACCACTTTTCGCACTTGTGTTAGTGTTGAAAAACCACTTTTCGCACTTGCGTTAGTGTTGAAAAACCCCTTTTTGCACTTGTGTTGGTGCAGGAAACCACTATTGCACTTGTATTAGTGTGGAAAAACCACTTTTCGCACTTGTGTTCGTGTTGAAAAAACACTTTTCGCACTTGTGTTAGTGTTGAAAAACCACTTTTAGCACTTGTGTTTGTGTTGAAAAACCACTTTTCGCACTTGTGCTGGTGCAGGAAACCACTTTTGCACTTGTATTAGTGTGGAAAAACCACTTTTCGCACTTGTGTTAGTGTTGAAAAACCACTTTTCGCACTTGTGATAGTGTTGAAAAACCACTTTTCGCACTTGTGTTAGTGTTGAAAAACCACTTTTCGCACTTGTGTTGGTGCAGGAAACCACTTTTGTACTTGTATTAGTGTGGAAAAACCACTTTTGCACTTGTATTAGTGTGGAAAAAACACTTTTTGCACTTGTGTTAGTGTTGAAAAACCACTTTTCGCACTTGTGTTAGTGTTGAAAAACCACTTTTCGCACTTGTGTTGGTGCAGGAAACCACTTTTGCACTTGTGTTAGTGTGGAAAAACCACTTTTGCACTTGTATTAGTGTGGAAAAAACACCTTTTGCACTTGTGATAGTGTTGAAAAACCACTTTTCGCACTTGTGTTAGTGTTGAAAAACCACTTTTCGCACTTGTGTTGGTGCAGGAAACCACTTTTGCACTTGTATTAATGTGGAAAAAACACTTTTCGCACTTGTGTTAGTGTTGAAAAACCACTTTTCGCACTTGTGTTAGTGTTGAAAAACCACTTTTCGCACTTGTGTTAGTGTTGAAAAACCACTTTTCGCACTTGTGTTAGTGTGGAAAAACCACTTTTCGCACTTGTGTTGGTGCAGGAAACCACTTTTGCACTTGTATTAGTGTGGAAAAAACAGTTTTTGCACTTGTATTAGTGTGGAAAAACCACTTTTGGCACTTGTGTTAGTGTTGAAAAACAACTTTTCGCACTTGTGTTAGTGTTGAAAAACCACTTTTCGCACTTGTGTTAGTGTTGAAAAACCACTTTTCGCACTTGTGCTGGTGCAGGAAACCACTTTTGCACTTGTATTAGTGTGGAAAAAACACTTTTTGCACTTGTGATAGTGTTGAAAAAACACTTTTCGCACTTGTGTTAGTGTTGAAAAACCACTTTTCGCACTTGTGTTGGTGCAGGAAACCACTTTTGCACTTGTATTAGTGTGGAAAAACCACTTTTCGCACTTGTGTTAGTGTTGAAAAACCACTTTTCGCACTTGTGTTGGTGCAGGAAACCACTTTTGCACTTGTATTAGTGTGGAAAAAACACTTTTTGCACTTGTGATAGTGTTGAAAAACCACTTTTCGCACTTGTGTTAGTGTTGAAAAACCACTTTTCGCACTTGTGTTAGTGCAGGAAACCACGTTTGCACTTGTATTAGTGTGGAAAAACTACTTTTCGCACTTGTGTTAGTGTTGAAAAACCACTTTTTGCACTTGTGTTAGTGTTGAAAAACTACTTTTCGCACTTGTGTTGGTGCAAGAAACCACTTTTGCACTTGTATTAGTGTGGAAAAACCACTTTTCGCACTTGAGTTAGTGTGGAAAAAACACTTTTTGCACGTGTATTAGTGTTGAAAAACCACTTTTCGCACTTGTGTTAGTGTTGAAAAACCACTTTTCGCACTTGTGTTGGTGCAGGAAACCACGTTTGCACTTGTATTAGTGTGGAACAAACCACTTTTCGCAATTGTGTTAGTGTTGAAAAACCACTTTTCGCACTTGTGTTAGTGTTGAAAAACCACTTTTCGCACTTGTGTTAGTGTTGAAAAACCACTTTTCACACTTGTGTTGGTGCAGGAAACCACTTTTGCACTTGTGTTAGTGTGGAAAAACCACTTTTGCACTTGTATTAGTGTGGAAAAACCACTTTTCGCACTTGTGTTAGTGTTGAAAAACCACTTTTCGCACTTGTGTTAGTGTTGAAAAAACACTTTTCGCACTTGTGTTGGTGCAGGAAACCACTTTTGCACTTGTGTTAGTGTGGAAAAACCACTTTTGCACTTGTATTAGTGTGGAAAAAACACCTTTTGCACTTGTGATAGTGTTGAAAAACCACTTATCGCACTTGTGTTAGTGTTGAAAAACCACTTTTCGCACTTGTGTTGGTGCAGGAAACCACTTTTGCACTTGTATTAATGTGGAAAAAACACTTTTCGCACTTGTGTTAGTGTTGAAAAACCACTTTTCGCACTTGTGTTAGTGTTGAAAAACCACTTTTCGCACTTGAGTTAGTGTTGAAAAACCACTTTTCGCACTTGTGTTAGTGTTGAAAAACCACTTTTCGCACTTGTGTTGGTGCAGGAAACCACTTTTGCACTTGTATTAGTGTGGAAAAAACAGTTTTTGCACTTGTATTAGTGTGGAAAAACCACTTTTGGCACTTGTGTTAGTGTTGAAAAACCACTTTTCGCACTTGTGTTAGTGTTGAAAAACCACTTTTCGCACTTGTGTTAGTGTTGAAAAACCACTTTTCACACTTGTGCTGGTGCAGGAAACCACTTTTGCACTTGTATTAGTGTGGAAAAAACACTTTTTGCACTTGTGATAGTGTTGAAAAAACACTTTTCGCACTTGTGTTAGTGTTGAAAAACCACTTTTCGCACTTGTGTTGGTGCAGGAAACCACTTTTGCACTTGTATTAGTGTGGAAAAACCACTTTTCGCACTTGTGTTGGTGCAGGAAACCACTTTTGCACTTGTATTAGTGTGGAAAAAACACTTTTTGCACTTGTGATAGTGTTGAAAAACCACTTTTCGCACATGTGTTAGTGTTGAAAAACCACTTTTCGCACTTGTGTTGGTGCAGGAAACCACTTTTGCACTTGTATTAGTGTGGAAAAACCACTTTTGCACTTGTATTAGTGTGGAAAAAACACTTTTTGCACTTGTGTTAGTGTTGAAAAACCACTTTTCGCACTTGTGTTAGTGTTGAAAAACCACTTTTCGCACTTGTTTTGGTGCAGGAAACCACTTTTGCACTTGTATTAGTGTGGAAAAAACACTTTTCGCACTTGTGTTAGTGTTGAAAAACCACTTTTCGCACATGTGTTAGTGTTGAAAAACCACTTTTCGCACTTGTGTTGGTGCAGGAAACCACTTTTGCACTTGCATTAGTGTGGAAAAAACACTTTTTGCACTTGTGACAGTGTTGAAAAACCACTTTTCGCACTTGTGTTAGTGTTGAAAAACCACTTTTTGCACTTGTTTTGGTGCAGGAAACCACTTTTGCACTTGTATTAGTGTGGAAAAAACACTTTTTGCACTTGTGATAGTGTTGAAAAACCACTTTTCGCACTTGTGTTAGTGTTGAAAAACAACTTTTCGCACTTGTGGTGGTGCAGTAAACCACTTTTGCACTTGTAGTAGTGTGGAAAAACCACTTTTCGCACTTGTGTTAGTGTTGAAATAGCACTTTTCGCACTTGTGTTAGTGTTGAAAAACCACTTTTCGCACTTGTGTTGGTGCAGGAAACCACTTTTGCACTTGTATTGGTGTGGAAAAACCACTTTTGCACTTGTATTAGTGTGGAAAAAACACTTTTTGCACTTGTGATAGTGTTGAAAAACCACTTTTCGCAGTTGTGTTAGTGTTGAAAAACCACTTTTCACACTTGTGTTGGTGCAGGAAACCACTTTTGCACTTGTATTGGTGTTGAAAAACCACTTTTCGCACTTGTGTTAGTGTTGAAAAACCACTTTTCGCACTTGTGTTAGTGTTGAAAAACCACTTTTCGCACTTGTGTTAGTGTTGAAAAACCACTTTTCGCACTTGTGTTAGTGTTGAAAAACCACTTTTCGCACTTGTGTTAGTGTTGAAAAACCACTTTTCGCACTTGTGTTGGTGCAGGAAACCACTTTTGCACTTGTATTAGTGTGGAAAAAACAGTTTTTGCACTTGTATTAGTGTGGAAAAACCACTTTTGGCACTTGTGTTAGTGTTGAAAAACAACTTTTCGCACTTGTGTTAGTGTTGAAAAACCACTTTTCGCACTTGTGTTAGTGTTGAAAAACCACTTTTCGCACTTGTGCTGGTGCAGGAAACCACTTTTGCACTTGTATTAGTGTGGAAAAAACACTTTTTGCACTTGTGATAGTGTTGAAAAACCACTTTTCGCACTTGTGTTAGTGTTGAAAAACCACTTTTCGCACTTGTGTTGGTGCAGGAAACCACTTTTGCACTTGTATTAGTGTGGAAAAACCACTTTTCGCACTTGTGTTAGTGTTGAAAAACCACTTTTCGCACTTGTGATAGTGTTGAAAAACCACTTTTCGCACTTGTGTTAGTGTTGAAAAACCACTTTTCGCACTTGTGTTGGTGCAGGAAACCACTTTTGCACTTGTATTAGTGTGGAAAAAACACTTTTTGCACTTGTGATAGTGTTGAAAAACCACTTTTCGCACATGTGTTAGTGTTGAAAAACCACTTTTCGCACTTGTGTTGGTGCAGGAAACCACTTTTGCACTTGTATTAGTGTGGAAAAAACCACTTTTGCACTTGTATTAGTGTGGAAAAAACACTTTTTGCACAT
>NW_027617453.1:0-116677 GCF_964187855.1 Myxine glutinosa
CACTTTTCGCACTTGTGTTAGTGTTGAAAAACCACTTTTCGCACTTGTGTTAGTGTTGAAAAACCACTTTTCGCACTTGTGTTGGTGCAGGAAACCACTTTTGCACTTGTATTAGTGTGGAAAACCACTTTTCGCACTTGTGTTAGTGTTGAAAAACCACTTTTGGTACTTGTGTTAGTGTTGAAAAACCACTTTTTGTACTTGTGTTAGTGTTGAAAAACCACTTTTCGCACTTGTGTTGGTGCAGGAAACCACTTTTGCACTTGTATTAGTGTGGAAAAACCACTTTTCGCACTTGTGTTAGTGTTGAAAAACCACTTTTCGCACTTGTGTTGGTGCAGGAAACCACTTTTGCACTTGTATTAGTGTGGAAAAACCACTTTTCGCACTTGTGTTAGTGTTGAAAAACCACTTTTCGCACTTGTGTTAGTGTTGAAAAACCACTTTTCGCACTTGTGTTGGTGCAGGAAACCACTTTTGCACTTGTATTAGTGTGGAAAACCACTTTTCGCACTTGTGTTAGTGTTGAAAAACCACTTTTGGTACTTGTGTTAGTGTTGAAAAACCACTTTTCGCACTTGTGTTGGTGCAGGAAACCACTTTTGCACTTGTATTAGTGTGGAAAAAACACTTTTTGCACTTGTGATAGTGTTGAAAAACCACTTTTCGCACTTGTGTTAGTGTTGAAAAACCACTTTTCGCACTTGTGTTGGTGCAGGAAACCACTTTTGCACTTGTATTAGTGTGGAAAAACCACTTTTCGCACTTGTGTTAGTGTTGAAAAACCACTTTTCGCACTTGTGTTAGTGTTGAAAAACCACTTTTCGCACTTGTGTTTGTGTTGAAAAACCACTTTTCGACCTTGTGTTGGTGCAGGAAACCACTTTTGCACTTGTAATAGTGTGGAAAAAACACTTTTCGCACTTGTGTTAGTGTTGAAAAACCACTTTTCGCACTTGTGTTAGTGTTGAAAAACCACTTTTCGCACTTGTGTTGGTGCAGGAAACCACTTTTGCACTTGTATTAGTGTGGAAAAACCACTTTTCGCACTTGTGTTGGTGTTGAAAAACCACTTTTTGTACTTGTGTTAGTGTTGAAAAACCACTTTTCGCACTTGTGTTGGTGCAGGAAACCACTTTTGCACTTGTATTAGTGTGGAAAAAACACTTTTTGCACTTGTGATAGTGTTGAAAAACCACTTTTCGCACTTGTGTTAGTGTTGAAAAACCCTTTTCGCACTTGTGTTGGTGCAGGAAACCACTTTTGCACTTGTATTAGTGTGGAAAAACCACTTTTCGCACTTGTGTTAGTGTTGAAAAACCACTTTTCGCACTTGTATTGGTGCAGGAAACCACTTTTGCACTTGTATTAGTGTGGAAAAACCACTTTTCGCACTTGTGTTAGTGTTGAAAAACCACTTTTCGCACTTGTGTTAGTGTTGAAAAACCACTTTTGGTACTTGTGTTAGTGTTGAAAAACCACTTTTCGCACTTGTGTTGGTGCAGGAAACCACTTTTGCACTTGTATTAGTGTGGAAAAAACACTTTTTGCACTTGTGATAGTGTTGAAAAACCACTTTTCGCACTTGTGTTAGTGTTGAAAAACCACTTTTCGCACTTGTGTTGGTGCAGGAAACCACTTTTGCACTTGTATTAGTGTGGAAAAACCACTTTTCGCACTTGTGTTAGTGTTGAAAAACCACTTTTCGCACTTGTGTTAGTGTTGAAAAACCACTTTTCGCACTTGTGTTTGTGTTGAAAAACCACTTTTCGACCTTGTGTTGGTGCAGGAAACCACTTTTGGCACTTGTAATAGTGTGGAAAAAACACTTTTCGCACTTGTGTTAGTGTTGAAAAACCACTTTTCGCACTTGTGTTAGTGTTGAAAAACCACTTTTCGCACTTGTGTTGGTGCATGAAACCACTTTTGCACTTGTATTAGTGTGGAAAAAACACTTTTTGCACTTGTGATAGTGTTGAAAAACCACTTTTCGCACTTGTGTTAGTGTTGTAAAACCACTTTTCGCACTTGTGTTAGTGTTGAAAAACCACTTTTCGCACTTGTGTTGGTGCAGGAAACCACTTTTGCACTTGTATTAGTGTGGAAAAACCACTTTTCGCACTTGTGTTAGTGTTGAAAAACCACTTTTCGCACTTGTGTTAGTGTTGAAAAACCACTTTTCGCACTTGTGTTGGTGCAGGAAACCACTTTTGCACTTGTATTAGTGTGGAAAAAACACTTTTTGCACTTGTGATAGTGTTGAAAAACCACTTTTCGCACTTGTGTTAGTGTTGAAAAACCACTTTTCGCACTTGTGTTGGTGCAGGAAACCACTTTTGCACTTGTATTATTGTGGAAAAACCACTTTTCGCACTTGTGTTAGTGTTGAAAAACGACTTTTCGCACTTGTGTTGGTGCAGGAAACCACTTTTGCACTTGTATTAGTGTGGAAAAACCACTTTTCGCACTTGTGTTAGTGTTGAAAAACCACTTTTCGCACTTGTGTTAGTGTTGAAAAACCACTTTTCGCACTTGTGTTGGTGCAGGAAACCACTTTTGCACTTGTATTAGTGTGGAAAAAACACTTTTTGCACTTGTGATAGTGTTGAAAAACCACTTTTCACACTTGTGTTAGTGTTGAAAAACCACTTTTCGCACTTGTGTTGGTGCAGGAAACCACTTTTGCACTTGTATTAGTGTGGAAAAACCACTTTTCGCACTTGTGTTAGTGTTGAAAAACCACTTTTCGCACTTGTGTTAGTGTTGAAAAACCACTTTTCGCACTTGTGTTAGTGTTGAAAAACCACTTTTTGCACTTGTGTTAGTGTTGAAAAACCACTTTTCGCACTTGTGTTGGTGCAGGAAACCACTTTTGCACTTGTATTAGTGTGGAAAAAACACTTTTCGCACTTGTGTTAGTGTTGTAAAACCACTTTTCGCACTTGTGTTAGTGTTGAAAAACCACTTTTCGCACTTGTGTTGGTGCAGGAAACCACTTTTGCACTTGTATTAGTGTGGAAAAACCACTTTTCGCACTTGTGTTAGTGTTGAAAAACCACTTTTCGCACTTGTGTTAGTGTTGAAAAACCACTTTTCGCACTTGTGTTGGTGCAGGAAACCACTTTTGCACTTGTATTAGTGTGGAAAAAACACTTTTCGCACTTGTGATAGTGTTGAAAAACCACCTTTCGCACTTGTGTTAGTGTTGAAAAACCACTTTTTGCACTTGTGTTGGTGCAGGAAACCACTTTTGCACTTGTATTATTGTGGAAAAACCACTTTTCGCACTTGTGTTAGTGTTGAAAAACCACTTTTCGCACTTGTGTTAGTGTTGAAAAACCACTTTTCGCACTTGTGTTGGTGCAGGAAACCACTTTTGCACTTGTATTAGTGTGGAAAACCACTTTTCGCACTTGTGTTAGTGTTGAAAAACCACTTTTTGTACTTGTGTTAGTGTTGAAAAACCACTTTTCGCACTTGTGTTGGTGCAGGAAACCACTTTTGCACTTGTATTAGTGTGGAAAAAACACTTTTTGCACTTGTGATAGTGTTGAAAAACCACTTTTCGCACTTGTGTTAGTGTTGAAAAACCACTTTTCGCACTTGTGTTGGTGCAGGAAACCACTTTTGCACTTGTATTAGTGTGGAAAAACCACTTTTCGCACTTGTGTTAGTGTTGAAAAACCACTTTTCGCACTTGTGTTAGTGTTGAAAAACCACTTTTCGCACTTGTGTTAGTGTTGAAAAACCACTTTTCGCACTTGTGTTGGTGCATGAAACCACTTTTGCACTTGTATTAGTGTGGAAAAAACACTTTTTGCACTTGTGATAGTGTTGAAAAACCACTTTTCGCACTTGTGTTAGTGTTGTAAAACCACTTTTCGCACTTGTGTTAGTGTTGAAAAACCACTTTTCGCACTTGTGTTGGTGCAGGCAACCACTTTTGCACTTGTATTAGTGTGGAAAAACCACTTTTCGCACTTGTGTTAGTGTTGAAAAACCACTTTTCGCACTTGTGTTAGTGTTGAAAAACCACTTTTCGCACTTGTGTTGGTGCAGGAAACCAATTTTGCACTTGTATTAGTGTGGAAAAAACACTTTTTGCACTTGTGATAGTGTTGAAAAACCACTTTTCGCACTTGTGTTGGTGCAGGAAACCACTTTTGCACTTGTATTAGTGTGGAAAAACCACTTTTCGCACTTGTGTTAGTGTTGAAAAACGACTTTTCGCACTTGTGTTGGTGCAGGAAACCACTTTTGCACTTGTATTAGTGTGGAAAAACCACTTTTCGCACTTGTGTTAGTGTTGAAAAACCACTTTTCGCACTTGTGTTAGTGTTGAAAAACCACTTTTCGCACTTGTGTTGGTGCAGGAAACCACTTTTGCACTTGTATTAGTGTGGAAAAACCACTTTTCGCACTTGTGTTGGTGTTGAAAAACCACTTTTTGTACTTGTGTTAGTGTTGAAAAACCACTTTTCGCACTTGTGTTGGTGCAGGAAACCACTTTTGCACTTGTATTAGTGTGGAAAAACCACTTTTCGCACTTGTGTTAGTGTTGAAAAACCACTTTTCGCACTTGTGTTGGTGCAGGAAACCACTTTTGCACTTGTATTAGTGTGGAAAAACCACTTTTCGCACTTGTGTTAGTGTTGAAAAACCACTTTTCGCACTTGTGTTAGTGTTGAAAAACCACTTTTCGCACTTGTGTTGGTGCAGGAAACCACTTTTGCACTTGTATTAGTGTGGAAAACCACTTTTCGCACTTGTGTTAGTGTTGAAAAACCACTTTTGGTACTTGTGTTAGTGTTGAAAAACCACTTTTTGTACTTGTGTTAGTGTTGAAAAACCACTTTTCGCACTTGTGTTGGTGCAGGAAACCACTTTTGCACTTGTATTAGTGTGGAAAAACCACTTTTCGCACTTGTGTTAGTGTTGAAAAACCACTTTTCGCACTTGTGTTGGTGCAGGAAACCACTTTTGCACTTGTATTAGTGTGGAAAAACCACTTTTCGCACTTGTGTTAGTGTTGAAAAACCACTTTTCGCACTTGTGTTAGTGTTGAAAAACCACTTTTCGCACTTGTGTTGGTGCAGGAAACCACTTTTGCACTTGTATTAGTGTGGAAAACCACTTTTCGCACTTGTGTTAGTGTTGAAAAACCACTTTTGGTACTTGTGTTAGTGTTGAAAAACCACTTTTCGCACTTGTGTTGGTGCAGGAAACCACTTTTGCACTTGTATTAGTGTGGAAAAAACACTTTTTGCACTTGTGATAGTGTTGAAAAACCACTTTTCGCACTTGTGTTAGTGTTGAAAAACCACTTTTCGCACTTGTGTTGGTGCAGGAAACCACTTTTGCACTTGTATTAGTGTGGAAAAACCACTTTTCGCACTTGTGTTAGTGTTGAAAAACCACTTTTCGCACTTGTGTTAGTGTTGAAAAACCACTTTTCGCACTTGTGTTTGTGTTGAAAAACCACTTTTCGACCTTGTGTTGGTGCAGGAAACCACTTTTGCACTTGTAATAGTGTGGAAAAAACACTTTTCGCACTTGTGTTAGTGTTGAAAAACCACTTTTCGCACTTGTGTTAGTGTTGAAAAACCACTTTTCGCACTTGTGTTGGTGCAGGAAACCACTTTTGCACTTGTATTAGTGTGGAAAAAACACTTTTCGCACTTGTGTTGGTGTTGAAAAACCACTTTTTGTACTTGTGTTAGTGTTGAAAAACCACTTTTCGCACTTGTGTTGGTGCAGGAAACCACTTTTGCACTTGTATTAGTGTGGAAAAAACACTTTTTGCACTTGTGATAGTGTTGAAAAACCACTTTTCGCACTTGTGTTAGTGTTGAAAAACCACTTTTCGCACTTGTGTTGGTGCAGGAAACCACTTTTGCACTTGTATTAGTGTGGAAAAACCACTTTTCGCACTTGTGTTAGTGTTGAAAAACCACTTTTCGCACTTGTGTTGGTGCAGGAAACCACTTTTGCACTTGTATTAGTGTGGAAAAACCACTTTTCGCACTTGTGTTAGTGTTGAAAAACCACTTTTCGCACTTGTGTTAGTGTTGAAAAACCACTTTTGGTACTTGTGTTAGTGTTGAAAAACCACTTTTCGCACTTGTGTTGGTGCAGGAAACCACTTTTGCACTTGTATTAGTGTGGAAAAAACACTTTTTGCACTTGTGATAGTGTTGAAAAACCACTTTTCGCACTTGTGTTAGTGTTGAAAAACCACTTTTCGCACTTGTGTTGGTGCAGGAAACCACTTTTGCACTTGTATTAGTGTGGAAAAACCACTTTTCGCACTTGTGTTAGTGTTGAAAAACCACTTTTCGCACTTGTGTTAGTGTTGAAAAACCACTTTTCGCACTTGTGTTTGTGTTGAAAAACCACTTTTCGACCTTGTGTTGGTGCAGGAAACCACTTTTGCACTTGTAATAGTGTGGAAAAAACACTTTTCGCACTTGTGTTAGTGTTGAAAAACCACTTTTCGCACTTGTGTTAGTGTTGAAAAACCACTTTTCGCACTTGTGTTGGTGCATGAAACCACTTTTGCACTTGTATTAGTGTGGAAAAAACACTTTTTGCACTTGTGATAGTGTTGAAAAACCACTTTTCGCACTTGTGTTAGTGTTGTAAAACCACTTTTCGCACTTGTGTTAGTGTTGAAAAACCACTTTTCGCACTTGTGTTGGTGCAGGAAACCACTTTTGCACTTGTATTAGTGTGGAAAAACCACTTTTCGCACTTGTGTTAGTGTTGAAAAACCACTTTTCGCACTTGTGTTAGTGTTGAAAAACCACTTTTCGCACTTGTGTTGGTGCAGGAAACCACTTTTGCACTTGTATTAGTGTGGAAAAAACACTTTTTGCACTTGTGATAGTGTTGAAAAACCACTTTTCGCACTTGTGTTAGTGTTGAAAAACCACTTTTCGCACTTGTGTTGGTGCAGGAAACCACTTTTGCACTTGTATTATTGTGGAAAAACCACTTTTCGCACTTGTGTTAGTGTTGAAAAATGACTTTTCGCACTTGTGTTGGTGCAGGAAACCACTTTTGCACTTGTATTAGTGTGGAAAAACCACTTTTCGCACTTGTGTTAGTGTTGAAAAACCACTTTTCGCACTTGTGTTAGTGTTGAAAAACCACTTTTCGCACTTGTGTTGGTGCAGGAAACCACTTTTGCACTTGTATTAGTGTGGAAAAAACACTTTTTGCACTTGTGATAGTGTTGAAAAACCACTTTTCACACTTGTGTTAGTGTTGAAAAACCACTTTTCGCACTTGTGTTGGTGCAGGAAACCACTTTTGCACTTGTATTAGTGTGGAAAAACCACTTTTCGCACTTGTGTTAGTGTTGAAAAACCACTTTTCGCACTTGTGTTAGTGTTGAAAAACCACTTTTCGCACTTGTGTTCGTGTTGAAAAACCACTTTTCGACCTTGTGTTGGTGCAGGAAACCACTTTTGCACTTGTAATAGTGTGGAAAAAACACTTTTCGCACTTGTGTTAGTGTTGAAAAACCACTTTTCGCACTTGTGTTAGTGTTGAAAAACCACTTTTCGCACTTGTGTTGGTGCATGAAACCACTTTTGCACTTGTATTAGTGTGGAAAAAACACTTTTTGCACTTGTGATAGTGTTGAAAAACCACTTTTTGCACTTGTGTTAGTGTTGAAAAACCACTTTTCACACTAGTGTTGGTGCAGGAAACCACTTTTGCACTTGTATTAGTGTGGAAAAACCACTTTTCGCACTTGTGTTAGTGTTGAAAAACCACTTTTCGCACTTGTGTTAGTGTTGAAAAAAACCACTTTTCGCACTTGTGTTGGTGCAGGAAACCACTTTTGCACTTGTATTAGTGTGGAAAAAACACTTTTTGCACTTGTGATAGTGTTGAAAAACCACTTTTCGCACTTGTGTTAGTGTTGAAAAACCACTTTTCGCACTTGTGTTGGTGCAGGAAACCACTTTTGCACTTGTATTAGTGTGGAAAAACCACTTTTCGCACTTGTGTTAGTGTTGAAAAACCACTTTTCACACTTGTGTTGGTGCAGGAAACCACTTTTGCACTTGTATTAGTGTGGAAAAACCACTTTTTGCACTTGTGTTAGTGTTGAAAAACCACTTTTCGCACTTGTGTTAGTGTTGAAAAACCACTTTTCGCACTTGTGTTGGTGCAGGAAACCACTTTTGCACTTGTATTAGTGTGGAAAAAGCACTTTTCGCACTTGTGTTAGTGTTGAAAAACCACTTTTCGCACTTGTGTTAGTGTTGAAAAACCACTTTTCGCACTTGTGTTGGTGCAGGAAACCACTTTTGCACTTGTATTAGTGTGGAAAAACCACTTTTCGCACTTGTGTTAGTGTTGAAAAACCAGTTTCGCACTTGTGTTGGTGCAGGAAACCACTTTTGCACTTGTATTAGTGTGGAAAAAACACTTTTTGCACTTGTGATAGTGTTGAAAAACCACTTTTCGCACTTGTGTTAGTGTTGAAAAACCACTTTTCGCACTTGTGTTGGTGCAGGAAACCACCTTTGCACTTGTATTAGTGTGGAAAAACCACTTTTCGCACTTGTGTTAGTGTTAAAAAACCACTTTTCGCACTTGTGTTAGTGTTGAAAAACCACTTTTCGCACTGGTGTTAGGGTTGAAAAACCACTTTTCGCACTTGAGCTAGTGTTGAAAAACCACTTTTCGCACTTGTGTTGGTGCAGGAAACCACTTTTGCACTTGTATTATTGTGGAAAAAACACTTTTTGCACTTGTGATAGTGTTGAAAAACCACTTTTCGCATTTGTGTTAGTGTTGAAAAACCACTTTTCGCACTTGTGTTGGTGCAGGAAACCACTTTTGCACTTGTATTAGTGTGGAAAAACCACTTTTCGCACTTGTGTTAGTGTTGAAAAACCACTTTTCGCACTTGTGTTAGTGTTGAAAAACCACTTTTCGCACTTGTGTTGGTGCAGGAAACCACTTTTGCACTTGTATTAGTGTGGAAAAAACACTTTTTGCACTTGTGATAGTGTTGAAAAACGACTTTTCGCACTTGTGTTAGTGTTGAAAAACCACTTTTCGCACTTGTGTTGGTGCAGGAAACCACTTTTGCACTTGTATTATTGTGGAAAAACCACTTTTCGCACTTGTGTTAGTGTTGAAAAACGACGTTTCACACTTGTGCTCGTGCAGTAAACCACTTTTGCACTTGTATTAGTGTGGAAAAACCACTTTTCGCACTTGTGTTAGTGTTGAAAAACCACTTTTCGCACTTGTGTTAGTGTTGAAAAACCACTTTTCGCACTTGTGTTGGTGCAGGAAACCACTTTTGCACTTGTATTAGTGTGGAAAACCACTTTTCGCACTTGTGTTAGTGTTGAAAAACCACTTTTTGTACTTGTGTTAGTGTTGAAAAACCACTTTTCGCACTTGTGTTGGTGCAGGAAAGCACTTTTGCACTTGTATTAGTGTGGAAAAAACACTTTTTGCACTTGTGATAGTGTTGAAAAACCACTTTTCGCACTTGTGTTAGTGTTGAAAAACCACTTTTCGCACTTGTGTTGGTGCAGGAAACCACTTTTGCACTTGTATTAGTGTGGAAATACCACTTTTCACACTTGTGTTAGTGTTGAAAAACCACTTTTCGCACTTGTGTTAGTGTTGAAAAACCACTTTTCGCACTTGTGTTCGTGTTGAAAAACCACTTTTCGACCTTGTGTTGGTGCAGGAAACCACTTTTGCACTTGTATTAGTGTGGAAATACCACTTTTCACACTTGTGTTAGTGTTGAAAAACCACTTTTCGCACTTGTGTTAGTGTTGAAAACCACTTTTCGCACTTGTGTTAGTGTTGAAAAACCACTTTTCGCACTTGTGTTGGGGGCATGAAACCACTTTTGCACTTGTATTAGTGTGGAAAAAACACTTTTTGCACTTGTGATAGTGTTGAAAAACCACTTTTCGCACTTGTGTTAGTGTTGTAAAACCACTTTTCGCACTTGTGTTAGTGTTGAAAAACCACTTTTCGCACTTGTGTTGGTGCAGGAAACCACTTTTGCACTTGTATTAGTGTGGAAAAACCACTTTTCGCACTTGTGTTAGTGTTGAAAAACCACTTTTCGCACTTGTGTTAGTGTTGAAAAACCACTTTTCGCACTTGTGTTGGTGCAGGAAACCACTTTTGCACTTGTATTAGTGTGGAAAACCACTTTTCGCACTTGTGTTAGTGTTGAAAAACCACTTTTGGTACTTGTGTTAGTGTTGAAAAACCACTTTTCGCACTTGTGTTGGTGCAGGAAACCACTTTTGCACTTGTATTAGTGTGGAAAAAACACTTTTTGCACTTGTGATAGTGTTGAAAAACCACTTTTCGCACTTGTGTTAGTGTTGAAAAAACACTTTTCGCACTTGTGTTGGTGCAGGAAACCACTTTTGCACTTGTATTAGTGTGGAAAAACCACTTTTCGCACTTGTGTTAGTGTTGAAAAACCACTTTTCGACCTTGTGTTGGTGCAGGAAACCACTTTTGCACTTGTAATAGTGTGGAAAAAACACTTTTCACACTTGTGTTAGTGTTGAAAAACCACTTTTCGCACTTGTGTTAGTGTTGAAAAACCACTTTTCGCACTTGTGTTGGTGCATGAAACCACTTTTGCACTTGTATTAGTGTGGAAAAAACACCTTTTTGCACTTGTGATAGTGTTGAAAAACCACTTTTCGCACTTATGTTAGTGTTGAAAAACCACTTTTCACACTAGTGTTGGTGCAGGAAACCACTTTTGCACTTGTATTAGTGTGGAAAAACCACTTTTCGCACTTGTGTTAGTGTTGAAAAACCACTTTTCGCACTTGTGTTGGTGCAGGAAACCACCTTTGCACTTGTATTAGTGTGGAAAAACCACTTTTCGCACTTGTGTTAGTGTTGAAAAACCACTTTTCGCACTTGTGTTAGTGTTGAAAAACCACTTCGCACTGGTGTTAGGGTTGAAAAACCACTTTTCGCACTTGTGCTAGTGTTGAAAAACCACTTTTCGCACTTGTGTTGGTGCAGGAAACCACGTTTGCACTTGTATTATTGTGGAAAAAACGCTTTTTGCACTTGTGATAGTGTTGAAAAACCACTTTTCGCACTTGTGTTAGTGTTGAAAAACCACTTTTAGCACTTGTGTTGGTGCAGGAAACCACTTTTGCACTGGTATTATTGTGGAAATAACACTTTTTGCACTTGTGATAGTGTTGAAAAACCACTTTTCGCACTCGTGTTAGTGTTGAAAAACCACTTTTCGCACTTGTGTTAGTGTTGAAAAACCAGTTTTCGCACTTGTGTTGGTGCAGGAAACCACTTTTGCACTTGTATTAGTGTGGAAAAAACACTTTGCACTTGTGATAGTGTTGAAAAACCACTTTTTGCACTTGTGTTAGTGTTGAAAAACCACTTTTCGCACTTGTGTTGGTGCAGGAAACCACTTTTGCACTTGTATTAGTGTGGAAAAACCACTTTTCGCACTTGTGTTAGTGTTGAAAAACCACTTTTTGCACTTGTGTTAGTGTTGAAAAACCACTTTTCGCACTTGTGTTGGTGCAGGAAACCACTTTTGCACTTGTATTAGTGTGGAAAAAACACTTTTCGCACTTGTGTTAGTGTTGTAAAACCACTTTTCGCACTTGTGTTAGTGTTGAAAAACCACTTTTCGCACTTGTGTTGGTGCAGGAAACCACTTTTGCACTTGTATTAGTGTGGAAAAACCACTTTTCGCACTTGTGTTAGTGTTGAAAAACCACTTTTCGCACTTGTGTTAATGTTGAAAAACCACTTTTCGCACTTGTGTTGGTGCAGGAAACCACTTTTGCACTTGTATTAGTGTGGAAAAAACACTTTTCGCACTTGTGATAGTGTTGAAAAACCACCTTTCGCACTTGTGTTAGTGTTGAAAAACCACTTTTTGCACTTGTGTTGGTGCAGGAAACCACTTTTGCACTTGTATTATTGTGGAAAAACCACTTTTCGCACTTGTGTTAGTGTTGAAAAACCACTTTTCGCACTTGTGTTAGTGTTGAAAAACCACTTTTCGCACTTGTGTTGGTGCAGGAAACCACTTTTGCACTTGTATTAGTGTGGAAAACCACTTTTCGCACTTGTGTTAGTGTTGAAAAACCACTTTTTGTACTTGTGTTAGTGTTGAAAAACCACTTTTCGCACTTGTGTTGGTGCAGGAAACCACTTTTGCACTTGTATTAGTGTGGAAAAAACACTTTTTGCACTTGTGATAGTGTTGAAAAACCACTTTTCGCACTTGTGTTAGTGTTGAAAAACCACTTTTCGCACTTGTGTTGGTGCAGGAAACCACTTTTGCACTTGTATTAGTGTGGAAAAACCACTTTTCGCACTTGTGTTAGTGTTGAAAAACCACTTTTCGCACTTGTGTTAGTGTTGAAAAACCACTTTTCGCACTTGTGTTAGTGTTGAAAAACCACTTTTCGCACTTGTGTTGGTGCATGAAACCACTTTTGCACTTGTATTAGTGTGGAAAAAACACTTTTTGCACTTGTGATAGTGTTGAAAAACCACTTTTCGCACTTGTGTTAGTGTTGTAAAACCACTTTTCGCACTTGTGTTAGTGTTGAAAAACCACTTTTCGCACTTGTGTTGGTGCAGGCAACCACTTTTGCACTTGTATTAGTGTGGAAAAACCACTTTTCGCACTTGTGTTAGTGTTGAAAAACCACTTTTCGCACTTGTGTTAGTGTTGAAAAACCACTTTTCGCACTTGTGTTGGTGCAGGAAACCACTTTTGCACTTGTATTAGTGTGGAAAAAACACTTTTTGCACTTGTGATAGTGTTGAAAAACCACTTTTCGCACTTGTGTTGGTGCAGGAAACCACTTTTGCACTTGTATTAGTGTGGAAAAACCACTTTTCGCACTTGTGTTAGTGTTGAAAAACGACTTTTCGCACTTGTGTTGGTGCAGGAAACCACTTTTGCACTTGTATTAGTGTGGAAAAACCACTTTTCGCACTTGTGTTAGTGTTGAAAAACCACTTTTCGCACTTGTGTTAGTGTTGAAAAACCACTTTTCGCACTTGTGTTGGTGCAGGAAACCACTTTTGCACTTGTATTAGTGTGGAAAAACCACTTTTCGCACTTGTGTTGGTGTTGAAAAACCACTTTTTGTTCTTGTGTTAGTGTTGAAAAACCACTTTTCGCACTTGTGTTGGTGCAGGAAACCACTTTTGCACTTGTATTAGTGTGGAAAAAACACTTTTTGCACTTGTGATAGTGTTGAAAAACCACTTTTCGCACTTGTGTTAGTGTTGAAAAACCACTTTTTGCACTTGTGTTGGTGCAGGAAACCACTTTTGCACTTGTATTAGTGTGGAAAAACCACTTTTCGCACTTGTGTTAGTGTTGAAAAACCACTTTTCGCACTTGTGTTGGTGCAGGAAACCACTTTTGCACTTGTATTAGTGTGGAAAAACTACTTTTCGCACTTGTGTTAGTGTTGAAAAACCACTTTTCGCACTTGTGTTAGTGTTGAAAAACCACTTTTCGCACTTGTGTTGGTGCAGGAAACCACTTTTGCACTTGTATTAGTGTGGAAAAAACACTTTTTGCACTTGTGATAGTGTTGAAAAACCACTTTTCACACTTGTGTTAGTGTTGAAAAACCACTTTTCGCACTTGTGTTGGTGCAGGAAACCACTTTTGCACTTGTATTAGTGTGGAAAAACCACTTTTCGCACTTGTGTTAGTGTTGAAAAACCACTTTTCGCACTTGTGTTAGTGTTGAAAAACCACTTTTCGCACTTGTGTTCGTGTTGAAAAACCACTTTTCGACCTTGTGTTGGTGCAGGAAACCACTTTTGCACTTGTAATAGTGTGGAAAAAACACTTTTCGCACTTGTGTTAGTGTTGAAAAACCACTTTTCGCACTTGTGTTAGTGTTGAAAAACCACTTTTCGCACTTGTGTTGGTGCATGAAACCACTTTTGCACTTGTATTAGTGTGGAAAAAACACTTTTTGCACTTGTGATAGTGTTGAAAAACCACTTTTTGCACTTGTGTTAGTGTTGAAAAACCACTTTTCACACTAGTGTTGGTGCAGGAAACCACTTTTGCACTTGTATTAGTGTGGAAAAACCACTTTTCGCACTTGTGTTAGTGTTGAAAAACCACTTTTCGCACTTGTGTTAGTGTTGAAAAAAACCACTTTTCGCACTTGTGTTGGTGCAGGAAACCACTTTTGCACTTGTATTAGTGTGGAAAAAACACTTTTTGCACTTGTGATAGTGTTGAAAAACCACTTTTCGCACTTGTGTTAGTGTTGAAAAACCACTTTTCGCACTTGTGTTGGTGCAGGAAACCACTTTTGCACTTGTATTAGTGTGGAAAAACCACTTTTCGCACTTGTGTTAGTGTTGAAAAACCACTTTTCACACTTGTGTTGGTGCAGGAAACCACTTTTGCACTTGTATTAGTGTGGAAAAACCACTTTTCGCACTTGTGTTAGTGTTGAAAAACCACTTTTCGCACTTGTGTTAGTGTTGAAAAACCACTTTTCGCACTTGTGTTGGTGCAGGAAACCACTTTTGCACTTGTATTAGTGTGGAAAAAGCACTTTTCGCACTTGTGTTAGTGTTGAAAAACCACTTTTCGCACTTGTGTTAGTGTTGAAAAACCACTTTTCGCACTTGTGTTGGTGCAGGAAACCACTTTTGCACTTGTATTAGTGTGGAAAAACCACTTTTCGCACTTGTGTTAGTGTTGAAAAACCAGTTTCGCACTTGTGTTGGTGCAGGAAACCACTTTTGCACTTGTATTAGTGTGGAAAAAACACTTTTTGCACTTGTGATAGTGTTGAAAAACCACTTTTCGCACTTGTGTTAGTGTTGAAAAACCACTTTTCGCACTTGTGTTGGTGCAGGAAACCACCTTTGCACTTGTATTAGTGTGGAAAAACCACTTTTCGCACTTGTGTTAGTGTTAAAAAACCACTTTTCGCACTTGTGTTAGTGTTGAAAAACCACTTTTCGCACTGGTGTTAGGGTTGAAAAACCACTTTTCGCACTTGTGCTAGTGTTGAAAAACCACTTTTCGCACTTGTGTTGGTGCAGGAAACCACTTTTGCACTTGTATTATTGTGGAAAAAACACTTTTTGCACTTGTGATAGTGTTGAAAAACCACTTTTCGCATTTGTGTTAGTGTTGAAAAACCACTTTTCGCACTTGTGTTGGTGCAGGAAACCACTTTTGCACTTGTATTAGTGTGGAAAAACCACTTTTCGCACTTGTGTTAGTGTTGAAAAACCACTTTTCGCACTTGTGTTAGTGTTGAAAAACCACTTTTCGCACTTGTGTTGGTGCAGGAAACCACTTTTGCACTTGTATTAGTGTGGAAAAAACACTTTTTGCACTTGTGATAGTGTTGAAAAACGACTTTTCGCACTTGTGTTAGTGTTGAAAAACCACTTTTCGCACTTGTGTTGGTGCAGGAAACCACTTTTGCACTTGTATTATTGTGGAAAAACCACTTTTCGCACTTGTGTTAGTGTTGAAAAACGACGTTTCACACTTGTGCTCGTGCAGTAAACCACTTTTGCACTTGTATTAGTGTGGAAAAACCACTTTTCGCACTTGTGTTAGTGTTGAAAAACCACTTTTCGCACTTGTGTTAGTGTTGAAAAACCACTTTTCGCACTTGTGTTGGTGCAGGAAACCACTTTTGCACTTGTATTAGTGTGGAAAAACCACTTTTCGCACTTGTGTTAGTGTTGAAAAACCACTTTTTGTACTTGTGTTAGTGTTGAAAAACCACTTTTCGCACTTGTGTTGGTGCAGGAAAGCACTTTTGCACTTGTATTAGTGTGGAAAAAACACTTTTTGCACTTGTGATAGTGTTGAAAAACCACTTTTCGCACTTGTGTTAGTGTTGAAAAACCACTTTTCGCACTTGTGTTGGTGCAGGAAACCACTTTTGCACTTGTATTAGTGTGGAAATACCACTTTTCACACTTGTGTTAGTGTTGAAAAACCACTTTTCGCACTTGTGTTAGTGTTGAAAAACCACTTTTCGCACTTGTGTTCGTGTTGAAAAACCACTTTTCGACCTTGTGTTGGTGCAGGAAACCACTTTTGCACTTGTAATAGTGTGGAAAAAACACTTTTCGCACTTGTGTTAGTGTTGAAAACCACTTTTCGCACTTGTGTTAGTGTTGAAAAACCACTTTTCGCACTTGTGTTGGGGGCATGAAACCACTTTTGCACTTGTATTAGTGTGGAAAAAACACTTTTTGCACTTGTGATAGTGTTGAAAAACCACTTTTCGCACTTGTGTTAGTGTTGTAAAACCACTTTTCGCACTTGTGTTAGTGTTGAAAAACCACTTTTCGCACTTGTGTTGGTGCAGGAAACCACTTTTGCAGTTGTATTAGTGTGGAAAAACCACTTTTCGCACTTGTGTTAGTGTTGAAAAACCACTTTTCGCACTTGTGTTAGTGTTGAAAAACCACTTTTCGCACTTGTGTTGGTGCAGGAAACCACTTTTGCACTTGTATTAGTGTGGAAAACCACTTTTCGCACTTGTGTTAGTGTTGAAAAACCACTTTTGGTACTTGTGTTAGTGTTGAAAAACCACTTTTCGCACTTGTGTTGGTGCAGGAAACCACTTTTGCACTTGTATTAGTGTGGAAAAAACACTTTTTGCACTTGTGATAGTGTTGAAAAACCACTTTTCGCACTTGTGTTAGTGTTGAAAAAACACTTTTCGCACTTGTGTTGGTGCAGGAAACCACTTTTGCACTTGTATTAGTGTGGAAAAACCACTTTTCGCACTTGTGTTAGTGTTGAAAAACCACTTTTCGACCTTGTGTTGGTGCAGGAAACCACTTTTGCACTTGTAATAGTGTGGAAAAAACACTTTTCACACTTGTGTTAGTGTTGAAAAACCACTTTTCGCACTTGTGTTAGTGTTGAAAAACCACTTTTCGCACTTGTGTTGGTGCATGAAACCACTTTTGCACTTGTATTAGTGTGGAAAAAACACCTTTTTGCACTTGTGATAGTGTTGAAAAACCACTTTTCGCACTTATGTTAGTGTTGAAAAACCACTTTTCACACTAGTGTTGGTGCAGGAAACCACTTTTGCACTTGTATTAGTGTGGAAAAACCACTTTTCGCACTTGTGTTAGTGTTGAAAAACCACTTTTCGCACTTGTGTTGGTGCAGGAAACCACCTTTGCACTTGTATTAGTGTGGAAAAACCACTTTTCGCACTTGTGTTAGTGTTGAAAAACCACTTTTCGCACTTGTGTTAGTGTTGAAAAACCACTTCGCACTGGTGTTAGGGTTGAAAAACCACTTTTCGCACTTGTGCTAGTGTTGAAAAACCACTTTTCGCACTTGTGTTGGTGCAGGAAACCACGTTTGCACTTGTATTATTGTGGAAAAAACGCTTTTTGCACTTGTGATAGTGTTGAAAAACCACTTTTCGCACTTGTGTTAGTGTTGAAAAACCACTTTTAGCACTTGTGTTGGTGCAGGAAACCACTTTTGCACTGGTATTATTGTGGAAATAACACTTTTTGCACTTGTGATAGTGTTGAAAAACCACTTTTCGCACTCGTGTTAGTGTTGAAAAACCACTTTTCGCACTTGTGTTAGTGTTGAAAAACCAGTTTTCGCACTTGTGTTGGTGCAGGAAACCACTTTTGCACTTGTATTAGTGTGGAAAAAACACTTTGCACTTGTGATAGTGTTGAAAAACCACTTTTTGCACTTGTGTTAGTGTTGAAAAACCACTTTTCGCACTTGTGTTGGTGCAGGAAACCACTTTTGCACTTGTATTAGTGTGGAAAAACCACTTTTCGCACTTGTGTTAGTGTTGAAAAACCACTTTTTGCACTTGTGTTAGTGTTGAAAAACCACTTTTCGCACTTGTGTTGGTGCAGGAAACCACTTTTGCACTTGTATTAGTGTGGAAAAAACACTTTTCGCACTTGTGTTAGTGTTGTAAAACCACTTTTCGCACTTGTGTTAGTGTTGAAAAACCACTTTTCGCACTTGTGTTGGTGCAGGAAACCACTTTTGCACTTGTATTAGTGTGGAAAAACCACTTTTCGCACTTGTGTTAGTGTTGAAAAACCACTTTTCGCACTTGTGTTAATGTTGAAAAACCACTTTTCGCACTTGTGTTGGTGCAGGAAACCACTTTTGCACTTGTATTAGTGTGGAAAAAACACTTTTCGCACTTGTGATAGTGTTGAAAAACCACCTTTCGCACTTGTGTTAGTGTTGAAAAACCACTTTTTGCACTTGTGTTGGTGCAGGAAACCACTTTTGCACTTGTATTATTGTGGAAAAACCACTTTTCGCACTTGTGTTAGTGTTGAAAAACCACTTTTCGCACTTGTGTTAGTGTTGAAAAACCACTTTTCGCACTTGTGTTGGTGCAGGAAACCACTTTTGCACTTGTATTAGTGTGGAAAACCACTTTTCGCACTTGTGTTAGTGTTGAAAAACCACTTTTTGTACTTGTGTTAGTGTTGAAAAACCACTTTTCGCACTTGTGTTGGTGCAGGAAACCACTTTTGCACTTGTATTAGTGTGGAAAAAACACTTTTTGCACTTGTGATAGTGTTGAAAAACCACTTTTCGCACTTGTGTTAGTGTTGAAAAACCACTTTTCGCACTTGTGTTGGTGCAGGAAACCACTTTTGCACTTGTATTAGTGTGGAAAAACCACTTTTCGCACTTGTGTTAGTGTTGAAAAACCACTTTTCGCACTTGTGTTAGTGTTGAAAAACCACTTTTCGCACTTGTGTTAGTGTTGAAAAACCACTTTTCGCACTTGTGTTGGTGCATGAAACCACTTTTGCACTTGTATTAGTGTGGAAAAAACACTTTTTGCACTTGTGATAGTGTTGAAAAACCACTTTTCGCACTTGTGTTAGTGTTGTAAAACCACTTTTCGCACTTGTGTTAGTGTTGAAAAACCACTTTTCGCACTTGTGTTGGTGCAGGCAACCACTTTTGCACTTGTATTAGTGTGGAAAAACCACTTTTCGCACTTGTGTTAGTGTTGAAAAACCACTTTTCGCACTTGTGTTAGTGTTGAAAAACCACTTTTCGCACTTGTGTTGGTGCAGGAAACCACTTTTGCACTTGTATTAGTGTGGAAAAAACACTTTTTGCACTTGTGATAGTGTTGAAAAACCACTTTTCGCACTTGTGTTGGTGCAGGAAACCACTTTTGCACTTGTATTAGTGTGGAAAAACCACTTTTCGCACTTGTGTTAGTGTTGAAAAACGACTTTTCGCACTTGTGTTGGTGCAGGAAACCACTTTTGCACTTGTATTAGTGTGGAAAAACCACTTTTCGCACTTGTGTTAGTGTTGAAAAACCACTTTTCGCACTTGTGTTAGTGTTGAAAAACCACTTTTCGCACTTGTGTTGGTGCAGGAAACCACTTTTGCACTTGTATTAGTGTGGAAAAACCACTTTTCGCACTTGTGTTGGTGTTGAAAAACCACTTTTTGTTCTTGTGTTAGTGTTGAAAAACCACTTTTCGCACTTGTGTTGGTGCAGGAAACCACTTTTGCACTTGTATTAGTGTGGAAAAAACACTTTTTGCACTTGTGATAGTGTTGAAAAACCACTTTTCGCACTTGTGTTAGTGTTGAAAAACCACTTTTTGCACTTGTGTTGGTGCAGGAAACCACTTTTGCACTTGTATTAGTGTGGAAAACCACTTTTCGCACTTGTGTTAGTGTTGAAAAACCACTTTTCGCACTTGTGTTGGTGCAGGAAACCACTTTTGCACTTGTATTAGTGTGGAAAAACTACTTTTCGCACTTGTGTTAGTGTTGAAAAAACACTTTTCGCACTTGTGTTAGTGTTGAAAAACCACTTTTCGCACTTGTGTTGGTGCAGGAAACCACTTTTGCACTTGTATTAGTGTGGAAAACCACTTTTCGCACTTGTGTTAGTGTTGAAAAACCACTTTTGGTACTTGTGTTAGTGTTGAAAAACCACTTTTCGCACTTGTGTTGGTGCAGGAAACCACTTTTGCACTTGTATTAGTGTGGAAAAAACACTTTTTGCACTTGTGATAGTGTTGAAAAACCACTTTTCGCACTTGTGTTAGTGTTGAAAAACCACTTTTCGCACTTGTGTTGGTGCAGGAAACCACTTTTGCACTTGTATTAGTGTGGAAAAACCACTTTTCGCACTTGTGTTAGTGTTGAAAAACCACTTTTCGCACTTGTGTTAGTGTTGAAAAACCACTTTTCGCACTTGTGTTTGTGTTGAAAAACCACTTTTCGACCTTGTGTTGGTGCAGGAAACCACTTTTGCACTTGTAATAGTGTGGAAAAAACACTTTTCGCACTAGTGTTAGTGTTGAAAAACCACTTTTCGCACTTGTGTTAGTGTTGAAAAACCACTTTTCGCACTTGTGTTGGTGCATGAAACCACTTTTGCACTTGTATTAGTGTGGAAAAAACACTTTTTGCACTTGTGATAGTGTTGAAAAACCACTTTTCGCACTTGTGTTAGTGTTGTAAAACCACTTTTCGCACTTGTGTTAGTGTTGAAAAACCACTTTTCGCACTTGTGTTGGTGCAGGAAACCACTTTTGCACTTGTATTAGTGTGGAAAAACCACTTTTCGCACTTGTGTTAGTGTTGAAAAACCACTTTTCGCACTTGTGTTAGTTTTGAAAAACCACTTTTCGCACTTGTGTTGGTGCAGGAAACCACTTTTGCACTTGTATTAGTGTGGAAAAAACACTTTTTGCACTTGTGATAGTGTTGAAAAACCACTTTTCGCACTTGTGTTAGTGTTGAAAAACCACTTTTCGCACTTGTGTTGGTGCAGGAAACCACTTTTGCACTTGTATTATTGTGGAAAAACCACTTTTCGCACTTGTGTTAGTGTTGAAAAACGACTTTTCGCACTTGTGTTGGTGCAGGAAACCACTTTTGCACTTGTATTAGTGTGGAAAAACCACTTTTCGCACTTGTGTTAGTGTTGAAAAACCACTTTTCGCACTTGTGTTGGTGCAGGAAACCACTTTTGCACTTGTATTAGTGTGGAAAAAACACTTTTTGCACTTGTGATAGTGTTGAAAAACCACTTTTCACACTTGTGTTAGTGTTGAAAAACCACTTTTCGCACTTGTGTTGGTGCAGGAAACCACTTTTGCACTTGTATTAGTGTGGAAAAACCACTTTTCGCACTTGTGTTAGTGTTGAAAAACCACTTTTCGCACTTGTGTTAGTGTTGAAAAACCACTTTTCGCACTTGTGTTCGTGTTGAAAAACCACTTTTCGACCTTGTGTTGGTGCAGGAAACCACTTTTGCACTTGTAATAGTGTGGAAAAAACACTTTTCGCACTTGTGTTAGTGTTGAAAAACCACTTTTCGCACTTGTGTTAGTGTTGAAAAACCACTTTTCGCACTTGTGTTGGTGCATGAAACCACTTTTGCACTTGTATTAGTGTGGAAAAAACACTTTTTGCACTTGTGATAGTGTTGAAAAACCACTTTTTGCACTTGTGTTAGTGTTGAAAAACCACTTTTCACACTAGTGTTGGTGCAGGAAACCACTTTTGCACTTGTATTAGTGTGGAAAAACCACTTTTCGCACTTGTGTTAGTGTTGAAAAACCACTTTTCGCACTTGTGTTAGTGTTGAAAAAACCACTTTTCGCACTTGTGTTGGTGCAGGAAACCACTTTTGCACTTGTATTAGTGTGGAAAAAACACTTTTTGCACTTGTGATAGTGTTGAAAAACCACTTTTCGCACTTGTGTTAGTGTTGAAAAACCACTTTTCGCACTTGTGTTGGTGCAGGAAACCACTTTTGCACTTGTATTAGTGTGGAAAAACCACTTTTCGCACTTGTGTTAGTGTTGAAAAACCACTTTTCACACTTGTGTTGGTGCAGGAAACCACTTTTGCACTTGTATTAGTGTGGAAAAACCACTTTTCGCACTTGTGTTAGTGTTGAAAAACCACTTTTCGCACTTGTGTTAATGTTGAAAAACCACTTTTCGCACTTGTGTTGGTGCAGGAAACCACTTTTGCACTTGTATTAGTGTGGAAAAAGCACTTTTCGCACTTGTGTTAGTGTTGAAAAACCACTTTTCGCACTTGTGTTAGTGTTGAAAAACCACTTTTCGCACTTGTGTTGGTGCAGGAAACCACTTTTGCACTTGTATTAGTGTGGAAAAACCACTTTTCGCACTTGTGTTAGTGTTGAAAAACCAGTTTCGCACTTGTGTTGGTGCAGGAAACCACTTTTGCACTTGTATTAGTGTGGAAAAAACACTTTTTGCACTTGTGATAGTGTTGAAAAACCACTTTTCGCACTTGTGTTAGTGTTGAAAAACCACTTTTCGCAATTGTGTTGGTGCAGGAAACCACCTTTGCACTTGTATTAGTGTGGAAAAACCACTTTTCGCACTTGTGTTAGTGTTAAAAAACCACTTTTCGCACTTGTGTTAGTGTTGAAAAACCACTTTTCGCACTGGTGTTAGGGTTGAAAAACCACTTTTCGCACTTGTGCTAGTGTTGAAAAACCACTTTTCGCACTTGTGTTGGTGCAGGAAACCACTTTTGCACTTGTATTATTGTGGAAAAAACACTTTTTGCACTTGTGATAGTGTTGAAAAACCACTTTTCGCATTTGTGTTAGTGTTGAAAAACCACTTTTCGCACTTGTGTTGGTGCAGGAAACCACTTTTGCACTTGTATTAGTGTGGAAAAACCACTTTTCGCACTTGTGTTAGTGTTGAAAAACCACTTTTCGCACTTGTGTTAGTGTTGAAAAACCACTTTTCGCACTTGTGTTGGTGCAGGAAACCACTTTTGCACTTGTATGAGTGTGGAAAAAACACTTTGCACTTGTGATAGTGTTGAAAAACCACTTTTTGCACTTGTGTTAGTGTTGTAAAACCACTTTTCGCACTTGTGTTAGTGTTGAAAAACCACTTTTCGCACTTGTGTTGGTGCAGTAAACCACTTTTGCACTTGTATTAGTGTGGAAAAACCACTTTTCGCACTTGTGTTAGTGTTGAAAAACCACTTTTCGCACTTGTGTTAGTGTTGAAAAACCACTTTTCGCACTTGTGTTGGTGCAGGAAACCACTTTTGCACTTGTATTAGTGTGGAAATAACACTTTTTGCACTTGTGATAGTGTTGAAAAACCACTTTTCGCACTTGTGTTAGTGTTGAAAAACCACTTTTCGCACTTGTGTTAGTGTTGAAAAACCACTTTTCGCACTTGTGTTGGTGCAGTAAACCACTTTTGCACTTGTATTAGTGTGGAAAAACCACTTTTCGCACTTGTGTTAGTGTTGAAAAACCACTTTTCGCACTTGTGTTAGTGTTGAAAAACCACTTTTAGCACTTGTGTTGGTGCAGGAAACCACTTTTGCACTGGTATTATTGTGGAAATAACACTTTTTGCACTTGTGATAGTGTTGAAAAACCACTTTTCGCACTTGTGTTAGTGTTGAAAAACCACTTTTCGCACTTGTGTTAGTGTTGAAAAACCAGTTTTCGCACTTGTGTTGGTGCAGGAAACCACTTTTGCACTTGTATTAGTGTGGAAAAAACACTTTGCACTTGTGATAGTGTTGAAAAACCACTTTTCGCACTTGTGTTAGTGTTGAAAAACCACTTTTCGCACTTGTGTTGGTGCAGGAAACCACTTTTGCACTTGTATTAGTGTGGCAAAACCACTTTTCGCACTTGTGTTAGTGTTGAAAAACCACTTTTTGCACTTGTGTTAGTGTTGAAAAACCACTTTTCGCACTTGTGTTGGTGCAGGAAACCACTTTTGCACTTGTATTAGTGTGGAAAAAACACTTTTCGCACTTGTGTTAGTGTTGTAAAACCACTTTTCGCACTTGTGTTAGTGTTGAAAAACCACTTTTCGCACTTGTGTTGGTGCAGGAAACCACTTTTGCACTTGTATTAGTGTGGAAAAACCACTTTTCGCACTTGTGTTAGTGTTGAAAAACCACTTTTCGCACTTGTGTTAGTGTTGAAAAACCACTTTTCGCACTTGTGTTGGTGCAGGAAACCACTTTTGCACTTGTATTAGTGTGGAAAAAACACTTTTTGCACTTGTGATAGTGTTGAAAAACCACCTTTCGCACTTGTGTTAGTGTTGAAAAACCACTTTTTGCACTTGTGTTGGTGCAGGAAACCACTTTTGCACTTGTATTATTGTGGAAAAACCACTTTTCGCACTTGTGTTAGTGTTGAAAAACGACGTTTCGCACTTGTGTTGGTGCAGGAAACCACTTTTGCACTTGTATTAGTGTGGAAAAACCACTTTTCGCACTTGTGTTAGTGTTGAAAAACCACTTTTCGCACTTGTGTTAGTGTTGAAAAACCACTTTTCGCACTTGTGTTGGTGCAGGAAACCACTTTTGCACTTGTATTAGTGTGGAAAACCACTTTTCGCACTTGTGTTAGTGTTGAAAAACCACTTTTTGTACTTGTGTTAGTGTTGAAAAACCACTTTTCGCACTTGTGTTGGTGCAGGAAACCACTTTTGCACTTGTATTAGTGTGGAAAAAACACTTTTTGCACTTGTGATAGTGTTGAAAAACCACTTTTCGCACTTGTGTTAGTGTTGAAAAACCACTTCTCGCACTTGTGTTGGTGCAGGAAACCACTTTTGCACTTGTATTAGTGTGGAAAAACCACTTTTCGCACTTGTGTTAGTGTTGAAAAACCACTTTTCGCACTTGTGTTAGTGTTGAAAAACCACTTTTCGCACTTGTGTTGGTGCAGGAAACCACTTTTGCACTTGTATTAGTGTGGAAAAACCACTTTTCGCACTTGTGTTAGTGTTGAAAAACCACTTTTCGCACTTGTGTTGGTGCAGGAAACCACTTTTGCACTTGTATTAGTGTGGAAAAACCACTTTTCGCACCTGTGTTAGTGTTGAAAAACCACTTTTCACACTTGTGTTGGTGCAGGAAACCACTTTTGCACTTGTATTAGTGTGGAAAAACCACTTTTCGCACTTGTGTTAGTGTTGAAAAACCACTTTTCGCACTTGTGTTAGTGTTGAAAAACCACTTTTCGCACTTGTGTTGGTGCAGGAAACCACTTTTGCACTTGTATTAGTGTGGAAAAAGCACTTTTCGCACTTGTGTTAGTGTTGAAAAACCACTTTTCGCACTTGTGTTAGTGTTGAAAAACCACTTTTCGCACTTGTGTTGGTGCAGGAAACCACTTTTGCACTTGTATTAGTGTGGAAAAACCACTTTTCGCACTTGTGTTAGTGTTGAAAAACCAGTTTCGCACTTGTGTTGGTGCAGGAAACCACTTTTGCACTTGTATTAGTGTGGAAAAAACACTTTTTGCACTTGTGATAGTGTTGAAAAACCACTTTTCGCACTTGTGTTAGTGTTGAAAAACCACTTTTCGCACTTGTGTTGGTGCAGTAAACCACTTTTGCACTTGTATTAGTGTGGAAAAACCACTTTTCGCACTTATGTTAGTGTTGAAAAACCACTTTTCGCACTTGTGTTAGTGTTGAAAAACCACTTTTCGCACTTGTGTTGGTGCAGGAAACCACTTTTGCACTTGTATTAGTGTGGAAATAACACTTTTTGCACTTGTGATAGTGTTGAAAAACCACTTTTCGCACTTGTGTTAGTGTTGAAAAACCACTTTTCGCACTTGTGTTAGTGTTGAAAAACCACTTTTCGCACTTGTGTTGGTGCAGTAAACCACTTTTGCACTTGTATTAGTGTGGAAAAACCACTTTTCGCACTTGTGTTAGTGTTGAAAAACCACTTTTCGCACTTGTGTTAGTGTTGAAAAACCACTTTTAGCACTTGTGTTGGTGCAGGAAACCACTTTTGCACTGGTATTATTGTGGAAATAACACTTTTTGCACTTGTGATAGTGTTGAAAAACCACTTTTCGCACTTGTGTTAGTGTTGAAAAACCACTTTTCGCACTTGTGTTAGTGTTGAAAAACCAGTTTTCGCACTTGTGTTGGTGCAGGAAACCACTTTTGCACTTGTATTAGTGTGGAAAAAACACTTTGCACTTGTGATAGTGTTGAAAAACCACTTTTCGCACTTGTGTTAGTGTTGAAAAACCACTTTTCGCACTTGTGTTGGTGCAGGAAACCACTTTTGCACTTGTATTAGTGTGGCAAAACCACTTTTCGCACTTGTGTTAGTGTTGAAAAACCACTTTTTGCACTTGTGTTAGTGTTGAAAAACCACTTTTCGCACTTGTGTTGGTGCAGGAAACCACTTTTGCACTTGTATTAGTGTGGAAAAAACACTTTTCGCACTTGTGTTAGTGTTGTAAAACCACTTTTCGCACTTGTGTTAGTGTTGAAAAACCACTTTTCGCACTTGTGTTGGTGCAGGAAACCACTTTTGCACTTGTATTAGTGTGGAAAAACCACTTTTCGCACTTGTGTTAGTGTTGAAAAACCACTTTTCGCACTTGTGTTAGTGTTGAAAAACCACTTTTCGCACTTGTGTTGGTGCAGGAAACCACTTTTGCACTTGTATTAGTGTGGAAAAAACACTTTTTGCACTTGTGATAGTGTTGAAAAACCACCTTTCGCACTTGTGTTAGTGTTGAAAAACCACTTTTTGCACTTGTGTTGGTGCAGGAAACCACTTTTGCACTTGTATTATTGTGGAAAAACCACTTTTCGCACTTGTGTTAGTGTTGAAAAACGACGTTTCGCACTTGTGTTGGTGCAGGAAACCACTTTTGCACTTGTATTAGTGTGGAAAAACCACTTTTCGCACTTGTGTTAGTGTTGAAAAACCACTTTTCGCACTTGTGTTAGTGTTGAAAAACCACTTTTCGCACTTGTGTTGGTGCAGGAAACCACTTTTGCACTTGTATTAGTGTGGAAAACCACTTTTCGCACTTGTGTTAGTGTTGAAAAACCACTTTTTGTACTTGTGTTAGTGTTGAAAAACCACTTTTCGCACTTGTGTTGGTGCAGGAAACCACTTTTGCACTTGTATTAGTGTGGAAAAAACACTTTTTGCACTTGTGATAGTGTTGAAAAACCACTTTTCGCACTTGTGTTAGTGTTGAAAAACCACTTCTCGCACTTGTGTTGGTGCAGGAAACCACTTTTGCACTTGTATTAGTGTGGAAAAACCACTTTTCGCACTTGTGTTAGTGTTGAAAAACCACTTTTCGCACTTGTGTTAGTGTTGAAAAACCACTTTTCGCACTTGTGTTGGTGCAGGAAACCACTTTTGCACTTGTATTAGTGTGGAAAAACCACTTTTCGCACTTGTGTTAGTGTTGAAAAACCACTTTTCGCACTTGTGTTGGTGCAGGAAACCACTTTTGCACTTGTATTAGTGTGGAAAAACCACTTTTCGCACCTGTGTTAGTGTTGAAAAACCACTTTTCACACTTGTGTTGGTGCAGGAAACCACTTTTGCACTTGTATTAGTGTGGAAAAACCACTTTTCGCACTTGTGTTAGTGTTGAAAAACCACTTTTCGCACTTGTGTTAGTGTTGAAAAACCACTTTTCGCACTTGTGTTGGTGCAGGAAACCACCTTTGCACTTGTATTAGTGTGGAAAAAACACTTTTTGCACTTGTGATAGTGTTAAAAAACCACTTTTCGCACTTGTGTTAGTGTTGAAAAACCACTTTTCGCACTTGTGTTGGTGCAGGAAACCACTTTTGCACTTGTATTAGTAGTGTAATAATGTTGCTTCTGGGACACCTCCGTTTAACATGGGAAATCCCTATCTAATGTCATTTACCCCCTTGTCTTTTTCAAAAATCATAAACACCTCTATTTCTCCCACCCTCATCTTTATGAACCTTTTGTCTGTAGTACCTATCCTTAATGTTGTTCATTAGACCACTCAAACACTACAAATATTTGTTTTCTCTTATAGACCTATCATCCTTCTTCTACATATCATCTGGCAGATTAATCTTTGACCCATTCACTTCCATATTAATTCTTTCCCTCCCTCATTGCCCCTAAACACCTATATTTCTCTCACCCTGTTCTTTACGAACCTTCTAACCTTTTGACATGTTATCCTTATTCATTAGACCACTTAAACACCTGTGATCCTTCTGACCTCATGGACCTTTTAACCTTTTACTCTTAATATCATCTGGTGAATATAACCCACTCAAACAACGACCCTACAAATATTTGTTTATGCGTGGGAAATAATTTAATTCTCTTGCCACTCTCTTCACCATCTAATATATTAACAAAAAAGATGATTGAGTTTGGTTCTTTATTAAGATATTTTAACTGAGCTAAGATAAAATGGTAAACCTCCCTCAATGTTCTTGTTTGAGCACCTCCAGTGCCACATACCATTTTTAAATTAAAGTATATATTTTCCTGACAACCATCAAAGTTTTCCGTCCACTCAAAAATATTTCCATCTTTTTTACCCAATTCACCGGTATTTAAATTAATTCTCTTATTTGTTTTGTGAATTTTTTTACCAGTTGCCTTTTCAATTATACCTATTTGATATTTTTCACATTCATTATGTTTTCCATTTATATACCAAGGTTGATTACACCTCCACTCTTTAGTCTGGTTGATACTTGGTTCTATCATTTATATAATAGTAAAAAAGGCGGCGGTAGCCCGTTAAAATCCCCAACCCCCCCTTTTTAACTTATCACTTATATATATCTTATCACTTATGTATATCTTATCACTTATATATATCTTATCACTTATATATATCTTATCACTTATATATATCTTATCACTTATATACTTATATAACCATAAGGGAGACTATCAATTCCATTTTCTAAAATAAACCTCTTATCATCAAAAGCCCCCAATGCTTTCTTATTCACCTCTTCTGAATATAATTGATGTTTATAACTTCTTATTCCATTAATCTTTCTAAACTCTTCTTTCTTTGTTGTTAAACAGTTATAATAATCCTTAAAGTTTATTGTTTCTTTAATGACATTTTTCTTTACACCTTTTAATTTCTTATCAGTTTTTTCAACGTTATTCACAATGTATTTATAAGCATAAGCCTTAGACCTCAATCCCACAAATTCACTCATGACATTTCCTCCTAATTCATCCTTGAACTTTCCAATCACCTTTTTATTTTTAGAAGAGAACAACTCACTCTCTGGACTGTAATTACTCGTGTCATAGATATTAATGTCTCTTTTCATGTCTGAATAAACATCGTTGGTATTAATTTTCAAAATAAAACTATCTGTATCCATATAAAGTAGATTAACATCATTTTGATATTTCTTCCTCAAGTTATTATAAAAGTAATCATACATTAATGACTTTGATAAATCAAGAATTGTTGTCCCAATATAAATAGGTTTGTTCATTTCAATACTCTCTTTAATCAAATGGATCGCACAAAAGTTCTCAGTAAAGACCTCAGCTCGAGTAAAACTCGGTCTATTAATTAATTTTGATGCTTGTTCCCAAGATGTTGATAATCTGATATTTTGTCTTTTCCTCACATTCTCCATAGTCTTACCAAAGACCGCATTATTCATCAATTTATAAAAGTCTTTCTCAAAATCTGTTTTTGACTCTGTTCTTCTTTGTGTATTAAAATCAATGTACCCCTTTAACCAATGACTTTGATTGAACTTTAGAACCCTATGGATCTTCTCTACTCTTAGACCTTTTGATAAATATTGTCGCAAATTTCTTTGGTGTAGAACATAATTTTTCTTGTTATATAATGTAGTAAGTAATTTTTCTGTTGATTCACCTATATCAAACGATCGTTGATAATCACTCAACCATTCTTTCTTTGGACTTTCTTTCTCACAAGCAAATGGGAGATCTTTGTGTAGGTTATGGAGTTCCTCTGGATATTTTAAATCAATTTCAAAATAATAACCAACTTTTTCTTCATCCAATTCTTTTTGTGTAGAGATACATACATCTTGTAAAACGTTTTTGTAGTCTTTTTCCTTTACCCATCTAAGTTTTCCATAAGGAAGAGCCTGAGACATTGCCCAGCCATACAGGTTGTTTGCGTCATAGTACATCAAGTAAGAACTCTCTTTCGTTGGATCATAATTTGGAAGATATTTGTTATTTGCTTTTGCGTATCTACTCGAGCAGACTTGTGAAATTCCACCTCTTTTTGCCTTTTCAATCATCAAAAGCATATCAACATCGGTTATCAAATCCAAATCTTGTTTTGTCATTTTCAACATCGCACTCCAGGCCAATCCAGGTGCTGTGTAGTAGTGAGCAGGATCCAATCCATATCCAGTGTGACAAACAGATCTAAAGGCTTCAAATACATCGGCCAATAAAAGCACATCAGTTTTGAGATACAAATCGTGATACTCGCCAAGATTCCTGATGTTATATTTTTCCCAAACATTTTGTGCGTGTACATAATCTTTATCAGATATATTACTGTTGTTTAATTTGTTATAGAAATTTTCTTTTGAAGGAAGTTGTGTTTCATTGAATCTCTCAAATGAGTCCATATAGTCATAGGGGTAAATTCCCTTTTGTGTTAGAAAATCTTTATCTAAAAAATACTCTGAAAGACATGGAAACTCTTTTAGATTTTGAACCAAGTTAACCAATGGACTTGCCATGAATTTAAATGTATCAAGAAATCTGATATGAGTAATAGGAGATGTGTGAATTGTTTTTGTGAATGAAATGTATTTCTGATCCGTGTTTGGAATTGCTGAGATACTTCCAGAAGTCTTTGAGAGTTCCTTGATAAATAGATGTGTATCATAATGAGCGTTGTTATGAAGAAAGACAGGAATGAAAGAGGGGAGTTGATAATTAATATTACAACTTTGATGAGCCAGACCTCTATATTTACCAGTGAGATGACAATGGTCTCTAACCTTTAGACCTTTACCAATTTTCTCCTCACAAATATGACAGACATTGTTTTTTATAAATTCCCTTTTTTCTTTACTTGTTAAGGACATTGGTTTATTGGTTTCTCTCATTATCTTGGTTAATCGAACACAGTCTTTTTCTAGTCGTTTCACAAACTCCTCTGGGGTATTTGAGCCTCTATACATCTCTAACTTGTTATATTTATCACCAACGGATGATTTGATATAATAACAAAAACCACAAGGAGTATGTTTTTGATATTTATTTGTGTATGATTCTTTTGGATCTGGAGAAGCAGTATCAATTTTTTCTAAAATACTTTCAAAATCAGCATATATAACAAATGGATGTTTGATCTTTTTATTTTCATCTTTGAATGTGATCTTTGAGCCTTCTTTAGGCATATTGATTACCGTTGATTTATGTTCGCCACAATAATTTGAATGTTTATCTAATCTTTCTTGTGAATTGAAGAAGTTAAGACAACGCAAACAAATATATATTTTATTTGTTCTCTTACAGACTTGTGGTTTTATTAATTTAGCAATATCTTTGATGTATGTATAATGTGAATTTTCGTCTGAATTAAAATATAGAAGATTAATATGAGTTTGTTTACAATTGTCAGAAAGCTTTAAAACCTGAATGTTGTTTGTTTCTGTTAGACCATAAACATTAACTGATAAATTATTCATCTTTTCAAATTTAGGAATATCATTTAAAGTCATCGGAAACTTTAGATCTTTCGTATTTAATGTATTCTCATATTTTTTATAATGAGATACTCTTTCATCATGAAAATGTGGAGGATGTAAGTGTGCTAAAATAGACCAGAGAAAACATTTATTGTCTTTATTTTTGATATTGATAACTGCTTTTCTATTTTTGATAACACTGGGTAAATCAATGTAAGAAGAAGCTTTTAGAGGATCTGATTTAAGAATATGAATGTCTATGTAAATAATTTTTCCTATATTGAATCCACTTCCTACGATTGAATTATCCACATCTTGCTCTTGTTTAATAAGTTCATCATAGACTCCTGATGTTTTAAAATCTTGATATGAAGATATAAAGTGTGGCTCAGTTCTCATGTATGGTGCATCTATAACTCCTTCATCCTTTGTCATTTCTAATTTTACTCCCATATAAAATTTAAGTGGTTTCATTTCCTTTAGTGTTTTTTCAATCAACGTTTGAACAGCAGGTTTAACTATTTCTACAGCATCAACTATAGACTCTGGTTCAGGAGGTTTGAAGTTAAAGACTCTTATTTTAATATGTCCTTTGAATGCTCCATCAGAGTTTTTAGTTGTGATAAAATTTGATAAATGTAGATTTGTTTTAAGATGTATTTTGAAGCCTTTCTTGAGGATATTTTTATTACATGTAGAACAGTGTTTTGTTTCAGGTGGAAGAGGGGAAAGTTTGTTTAAAATGTTGTATGTATGTTTTGCGGTGAGAATATGTTGTTTATAATATTTTACTTCCTTCTCGCAAGTATCACAATAAACCATATTTATAGCGTGAGAAAACGTGGTGTTTTATATATATCACTGTGCTTAAAATAAAACACTTTTGAGCTTTACAGCTCCGTTTTATATATATCGCTGTGCTTAAACTAAAACACTTTTTCACTCAGAATCATCTAAGTCATAACTATCACATGAATACTCAGAATCATACTCAGAGTCATCAATAAAGCTACTCTCATAACTATCATTTGAGCACAAACTATTAGTATCATAACTATCATCTGTGTTCAATGAAATACTATCATCACCATCGTCCGAGTTCAATGAAATACTATCATCACTATCGTCCGAGTTCAATGAAATAGTAAAATCTTCACTGCTGTAATGACTCATATTTAATTAGCAGAAAAAACCTTTCCATCTATACCAATATATTTTCTTTCATTAACGGATTCAATCTCTACATTTTTAATATCAAAAGTTATCTTTAAATAATCTCTAACTATCATAGAACGAAATGACATTTCACCAGAAATATTAACATCATTCATTTTACTTAGATCTACACCCTTTGGATTATTAAAGAAAATACAAATGTCTCCTCTAGAATTATTAATGGTCTTATCATTCTTTTTCAAAGTATCGTGGTCAATCACTTTTTCAAGCTTTGAATAAATTGCCAGGAGTAGAGGAGAAACTTTTGTTAGATTTACTTTAATGGATGTCTTTCCAGGTATAGTTAGAGCTCTTCCTTTAAATGAAATAGAGGGGCTCATGTTATTTTCCATAACTGGTTTTACCCAAAAATTTCCATATTTATCTTTGTTCAATTTAACATCTTTGACATATTTTTCTATATCTTCCACCGAAGTAGAGATTGATTGAAATTTGTCTTTTGTGCTTTGAAACATTGTATTTATTAATGAATAAACTTGCGTTTAGTTTAAGTAAAAATTTACTATATAAATATGATAAGTTCTGAAGGATATTTAGAATTTCCAGACTCTCCATATGATAAATTAGAGAATTGTCCAGCTTGTGATAGAATAGGGCTTAATAATGAGGGTTCATATAAACAATGTTTATTCTGTGATTATATTCTAATTAATGATAATAAGAAATATAAAAAAACATATAACTCTTTTAAATTAGAACCAAAAATGAATTACTTTACAAGATTAATAAGAGAGATGAATGTTAAGCATTATGGTGATAATACACCATTTCTTACAAGGAAAGAGACTCTTTGTATTGAGGAAATGTATAAGGGTTTAATGATATTTATTATTCAAAATAATTTTAATGGAAATGTTAATACAAGATACTATATAAATAAAATAATGAATTATTTTGAAATTAAACCCGAACTCAGGATAAAATATAGAGTTTCTAAAATAGCTCAAAAAAAGTTAGATGACTTGTTTTCCAAATATATAAATGAATGATTTTTTACCCGTTTGGGAAAATAAGATAAAGTTTAATAACCATAAAAACATTCCAAATTCATTGAGATGTCTAATAGTTGGTTCAAGCGGATGTGGGAAAACCTGTTTACTTTTAAAGATGCTCCTTGGTCCTAATTTTTTAGATTATGATAATTTAATAATTTTTACAAAGTCAAGTTTTCAACCCGAGTATCAACTACTCTCACAGGGTTTTAATGCAGGTCTTAAAAAGGAAGACATTATCGGTTTATTTAAACTTCAAAACAAACTGAATGATTATAATATTGAAGATATAATACAATTATTTTGTGATACACAGAAATCAAAATCGAAACCCATAACTTGTATTCTCAGTGATAATACGGATGATATACCTTCACCTCAAGATTTAGATAAATCAAAAAAGAACCTCGTCATCTTTGATGATTGTGTTAATGAGAGAAACCAAACAGTAATGGATAGCTACTATACAAGAGGGAGACATTCTTCTTGTAATTGTATATATCTTAGTCAATCATATTTTCAACTCCCTCGACGCTCAATAAGAAACAATGCCAATACTTTTATTTTATTTAAGTTAAATTCAATAGATGTAAATAATTTTTGGAGAGATAATTGCTCTACGTTATGTAGTAAAAAAGAATTTGAAAATTATATGAAACACACGATTGGAAAATATAAATATATTGTTGTGAAACAAGATGAGATACTAAATGATATTTTTCAATAAATAAATACAGAAAATGAATACCGAAGAAAGAGAAAGAAAGTTTAAGGAACATCAACAATTAGTTTCAAAAGTTGTTAAACAACAGGAAGAGATAAAGAAGAAACGGAGACAGAAACTAACTGGTGAAGAAGCCTTTGAAAGAAAACAAGAGAAATTCTTTAAACCACTTTTGAAAACTCAACACTCACCTACAGTTCCCACGGTAGAATTTACTCCGAAAAAACTTCAAATGCTCAAAGATTTTAGTCAGATAACAAAACAAGAACTTGGTGAATTAGAATATGATGACGAGGGATTATTTCGGAAACTTGAGCAGGTAAATCAACCCCCTAATTATGTTGTGGAAGCTCTTCAAAACAATGAATATTCGGCGGGTTCAAAAACCAGAGCAGGTCTCATTCCAACAGAAGAACCAGCAGTGTTTCATCTTGTGGAAGAAAAGGTATTGATATTTAATGATGAATTGATGTTCTTGAGTTCTACTCAACCAAATGTTAAATTAACTCCAAGATTAATGTTTCTTCTAACAAACCCCGGATTCAGCGGTTCAAAATATTTTGAGGAACCACTTGATATGGAAAGAGAGGAAGATAGGGTATATATTGAGTTGTTAAATGCACTTGATTATGGAGTTTCTGTTGCTGGTAAAAGTAAGAAGAATGAGAAGGAGAAACATATTATTGATGCTTTAAGTAAACTTGGTTCAGGTGTTAGTTTTCTTCCAAATGACCCATCACAATTAGTTAATAGGCTATTATTGTTGTTAGGTAGTAAGAAGGCTGGAAACAACAATTGTTTTAATGAATCCTCAGCCATTTTAGATCAGTTGATGAATATGAAAATAATTAATAAATGTCAATACAAAGATATTTTATTAGATATTAAATAAGATGAGAAGCACAATTCTTAGTTTTAATTTCACAACGAGCGATTACACAGCTTCATTCCCTTACCCACTACAACTTGACCCCCTTACCTCATATGAGGCATCTTTGTTGTCAATGGAAACTTACAATACCCTTTTTAATATCACAGAGAAAAACAACAAGTTTAGTTATAATCCAGGCACTGCCTACAAAACTATAACTGTTTCACCTGGAGCTTACGAGATTTCTCAAATATCTTCAGAAGTCTCTCGCCTTATGAAAGAAAAAGGTGATGAACCAAAAAATATTGTAATAGATATTCAAAAACACACTTCAAAATCAACTATTAAACTTAAAAATAATTATAAAGTTGATTTCACGATTGAAAATTCGTTTAGAGAGCTATTGGGTTTCTCTTCAAAAAAGATTGAAAATAACGGGACGTTTTACAGTGATAATGTTATCCAAATATCCTCCGGTATAAATTCAGTATTAATTCATTGTGATTTGATTGATGGTGCTTATAACGATGGAATAAGAACAAATACAATATTTTCATTCAGTGCATACTCAACCCCGATTGGTTATAAATTTAATATGGAACCAAAAAATCTTGTCTATTTACCTGTGTCAGGAAAAACCATATACAGAGTAAATTTTAGGATAACCGACCAAGATAATCGTATGATATCCTTTAATGATGAAATTATATCCATCAGAATTCACCTACGTGAAGTTTTTCAATAAATAAATAATGGTTATTGTGAGAAAACACGAGTTGGGAAAATATAAAATAATTACAGGGGAGGGCATGTTCCTTTCACCAGACTATACAAGGTATGTGGGTAGAGGATACTATAAACCTAAGAGACAACGAGGTGTAGGTCATCAATTTCGAAATAAAGGAGATGGGATAATTGATACTCTAATGGGTATTGGTTCAACCATCCTTAAACATAAAGACCTAATTGGTTCAACTGCTTCTGCCGTGGGCTCCGTTGCGGGTGCTATAAAGAGTATAAAAGATGCTCAAAAGGAGTCTCATAAATTACAAGCAATCAAAGAAATAAAAAAAGGTAAAACTCAACTATCTTCACAAGAACGACAAAAAATCATTAAAATACTTGGGTCAGGGTTTCAACAATTTTAATGCTATATAAATACAAGTATGGAAGCGATTGATAGTATCTATGATTTGGATGATACGATTATCATTTCAAACTCCACTAAAAAGGAAGACTATTTTAAGGTAAATGCTATAACAGGAACAGACTGGAATTCAAACGGAACAAAAAGTTTTGAAATAAATAATCAACAAACTTACTTGAATATAGCTGATAGTTTCTTGCTGTGTAAATTTAAATTCACTAAGGCTGCGAATAATACTAATGCTACACTCGTAAATGATTTCTTCTGGAAAATGTTTGACAGTGTCCGCCTGTATATTGGAACACAAGAGGTTGAAGCGGTTGATTATGTCTCTGCTACATCTGAAATGATGAAATTTACACTATATTCGTTTAGTGATAGAATGGGTAAGGGAGCTGTTGAAGGTTTTATTCCTGATATGTCAACGGGTACAAACGCAGACCCTGGTTATAGTCAAAGGAAGTCAATGTATAATGATGAAACAAAAGCAGTGAATAGTTTTACCGTAGCAGTACCTCTTAAAGGTATATTTGGATTTTGCGATTATGATAAAGTTTTGTATGGTCTTAAAATTAGATTTCAACTACAAAGGAATGATAATGTAAATAGGTTGCTTTTTGGGGATGAAAATGCTTTTGGAGACAACAATAAATTTGTTATTAATGATTTGTGTTGGTATATCAGTGAATATACTCCTAATCTTAAAACGGAAGAGATGTTAAATAGAAGACTTAACTCAAAGAAACCGCTAAATGTATCATACCTTAAAAGAAGATGTCAACACGTTAAACTGGAACACACTACCTACACTTGGAATTTGGGTGTTCTTCAAGGAAAGCCACGATACCTCTGGCTCATTTTTAAAAAACCAGATGGAGAGGACGGTACTAATAAGAATAATGCGCTGAGTGATAATGCTAAGGTGAAACAACTTCGGGTTTCTCTTGATGGCACATTTTATCCGCGAGATAGATTGGAAATTGATTGGGAAAAAAATGATTATGCGGAAGCCTACAAGTCCTACCAAAAGGTGTGTGAAAGTAATGGTAATAATGATCCTATTTTGGATATGGTTGCATTTAAAGGTTTATATACAATCTACGCAATTGACCTGAGTTCTCAAAAGGAAACTATAAAGTCTAATCGAGTGGATACTTCTCTATACATTGAAAGAGGGGAGAATGAAGAAGTTGATGCTTATTGTTTGCTTTTGGAGGAAACAGAATTACAGATTAATACAGATAATGGTGTTATGATTAATATCACATAGGTTTTTTCTCATAAATAAATGGTTGGGGTATATGTTAATCAAATCAATCTTAATAAATTAACATCTTGTATTCAAAATCAAAAGCCTTGTATTATTAATGTTAATACAATTCAAAGAAAAGGAGCTGTAAGAATTGATGTTTTACTCACACACACACAAGTAAAAACACTAAATGATGTTGGATCACTTAAAATTAAAATGACGAAACCTATGTTAAAGAAATATTCAATAGACGAGTCAAGAGGAGGATTTCTCCCGTTTCTAATTCCTTTATTTGCTGGTTTAAGTGCGGCGGGAGCATTGACTGGTGGTATTTCAGCAGCGGTAAAAACTGCTAACGAAAGGAAGGCACAACTAAAAGCTCAAAAAGAATTGGAAAGACATAACAAGGAGTTGGAGAAACAAATTAGTGGAAGTGGTGTAATTGTAGATTTTGCTCAAAAACTTGAAAGTCTACCTGATAAAGCTAGATTGTTGGTTGGTGATATGCTTTCCTCTATCGCTCAAGCGGGTGTTAAACTAACTAAACGGGGTAATGGATTGTATCTTTCTCATAAATAAATGGATAAATGGTTTAAACAATTTGGAAAGAATACAACGTCAAATATAGAACTAGCCAAGTATTGTAAAACACTAAAAATTGATAATGTGGTAATCTGTATGAGAGATGAATTAATACATATAAATAAGAATACAAAGAATATTATTATGAATTTAGACACACAGAATGGTTCTCATTGGGTTTGTATTCATAATAGTCAGGATAAATATTATTTTGATAGTTATGGTATGCCACCACCTGTTGAAGTAATACAATTCTTACAGAATGGTGTTTATCAAACATTTCAAGTTCAAGAAATTAATTCTAAATGTTGTGGTCAATTATGTTTATATGTATTATTTCAACTCAACAATAATGAAAAGTTTTATGATATCATTTTTAATCTAATATAAATGACTTATGTTGGAAAAGATGGTTCTATCTTTGGAAAATCCTCTCAGGATATTGATTTATCAAATTATTATACAAAGGCACAGGCTGAACGACAAAAATATAGTGTAAGTAAAAATATTAATATGAAGAATACTTATAAATTAATCAATTATCCAAACCCTACAGATGCGAATGACTTAATTAGATTAAGTGATTTATCACAATATATATTTTTAAAGAAAACAGCACGTTTTGTGAAAGAAGTAAAATTTACAACCACAACACCTGGTTATACTGACCATACACCTTTCCTCATTGAATTTAACTACCTGCTTACAATTGAATTTTATAAAGAAGGACATTTAGTTAATATGCGAATTAATAAATGGGGGTATGATATGCCTGATTTAGGGTATAATTGGTCTTTTTCAATAAACATAGAAGACCTACATGATTTAAATCAGTCTCGTAAAGAAGAATATTATCCACTTGGTGAAGATAAGGATTTATGTGGAAGTACAATTAGTAAACAACAAATACGTGATTTTAAGAAAATAAAAATATATGATAGTATAGCGATGGTTCGCATGACAAAGAAGGAAGGTAATGAGATAAGGATAGAAAGCCGAGGAATACAAACCGATTTGGTAGTGGGAAGATGGGGTGGTATTACCTGTCATAATATTAATCTCACATATATTTCTGATACATAAATGGCAGGAAGAAGACTACAAGAGAATTATAATTTTTGTATTCAAGGATACCTACAAGAAAAGGGTGCTCGGTATTACATACCTTATGATTTGGAGCATATACATGGGAATTTTGTCATAAAAAACTGGCCTTATACTGATATTGTTAAACCCACAAATAGAGACTTGTTTAAAATATTAAATAAAAATGAACTTCTCAAAGTTATGAAATATAAAACTCTTTTAGAAATCGTCAACAAATCTTATTGGTATCCTATTATGAGAAAAATAATTATAGATACAAGAATATCTCAAAATCCAGATGAGTATATGTATAATATTCTTTGGGGTTCAAACTCAAGGGTAGCAAGGGATGAGGAAGGAGTTGAAGAAGAGAAGGAGGAAAGAGAGAAAAAGGAGAAGGAGGAAAGGGAGAGGGAGGAGAAGGAGGAGAGGGAGAAAAAGGAGGAGAAGGAGGAGAGGGAGAAAAAGGAGAAGGAGGAAAGGGAGAAAAGGGAGAAGGAGGAAAGAGAGAAAAAGGAGAAGGAGGAAAGGGAGAGGGAGAAAATGGAGGAGGAGGAGAGGGAGCAAAGAGAGAGGGAGGAAAAATATAAAAAGATGGAAATCACTGAGATTCATAAAAGATTGAGTGTATTAAAGCAAATAAATCAATCTCAACGCACCGAAGAGGAAATTAAAGAATTAACAACTCTTATGAAGATAATGGTTTCAAAAATAAGAACGTCAATGTCTTCAATTTCAGAGATTTAAACGAGAAAGTGGTGAAGAAGAAGAAGAAGAAGAAGGAAAAGATTATGTGATTGATGATGTTGGTGTCATTGACTTTAGTTAGTTTTTATTTGTAAATAAATGGAGGAGAGAGTGAAGGCATTCCTTAGGATTCTTTATGTTTTAAAAATAAAGATTGAAATGTATATGTTGAAAACCAAAAAGGTTTTGATACTCTGTCGGAATTTTTCTGATAAATAAATATGAGTTATTGTCTCAAATGTAAAAAGAAAACTAAATCTAAAAATATCTCTTATGTTAAAGCTAAAAATAATAGAGTTTATCAAAAAGGAATATGTCAAGTATGTGGCTCTAAAAAGTGCCAATTCATCTCTCCTAAAAGAGGAGGAGACATACAAAAGTTTCTGTCAGGAAGTAAATTTACAACAACTGGAATTCCAGGGGAATTACACCTTCCAGGGTATTCTTTCTGTGGTCCAGGAACAAACTTGGATAAAAGATTAGATGAGGCTGACAATCCTAAACCTTGGTCTAAACCTACAAATAGGGTTGACGAAGTGTGTATGAAGCATGATATTGCTTATGGGAAAACCACTACGTTGACTGAAAAACATAAAGCCGACAGCGAAATGTTGTATAATTTGTCTTTGATACAAAATCCAACGTTGAGAGAGAAAGTTGATAGGTTTATTGTGAGAAATTTGATAAATGCTAAATTGAAACTTGGTCTTGGTTATTCCTCAAAAAACTATTAGGCTCTAATGATGCCATCAAGACTGAGGAGCTTTTGGCTGAAGAATTACACAAACCTATAATCACAAAGTTTAAAAGAAGGAAGGTTTATTCTAAATACACTGACCACATATGGTCCGCTGATTTAATTGAATTGAATAATGACAGGGGATACAGGTATGCTTTAACCGTTATTGATTTGAGGAGTAGATTTGCCTGGGTTGTCCCTTTAAAAAATAAAAGGGGTGATACTTTAATGTTAGCCTTTAAGCTAATATTTGATCGGGATAAAAGGAAACCAAAGAAGTTATGGACTGATGAGGGAACAGAGTTCTATAACAAAATATTCATGAAATTTCTTAAGGGGAAGGGTATTAAATTATACAGCACCTTTAATGAAGGAAAGGCAGTTGTTATTGAGCGTTTTAATCGTACTTTAAAAGAGAAATTATATAAAAAATTCACACAACTCGGTTCTCAAAAATGGGTGTATTTAATTCAGGATATTGTAGATAATTACAATAATACAGTTCATTCATCAACACAATCAAAACCATCAGAAACATTTACAAAATTAGAATATGAAAAGGAGATTAATTTGAGAAAGCCCAAGTTTAAAGTTGGTGATATTGTAAGAATATACAAATGGAAAAGTCATTTTGAGAAAGGTTATACACAAAAATGGACTCGTGAATTATTTAAAATCATTGATGTAATGGATACAGTCCCTTGGACCTACAAATTATATGATTTAAATGGAGAAGAAATCTTGGGTTCATTTTACTCACAAGAATTACAAAAAACACAAGTAAGCAGATAATACCCTTGAAAATAATAAATAAATAAATAAAATGTAATGGGGATACGTTTTTAAATCTGTGAACCCCAAACACAGAATCCCACAACTTTTTAGTTGGGGCTTAACTTTTGTGTGTGTATAATGGGGATACGTTTTTAAATCTGTGAACCCCAAACACAGAATCCCACAACTTTTTAGTTGGGGCTTAACTTTTGTGTGTGTATAATGGGGATACGTTTTTAAATCTGTGAACCCCAAACACAGAATCCCACAACTTTTTAGTTGGGGCTTAACTTTTGTGTGTGTATAATGGGGATACGTTTTTAAATCTGTGAACCCCAAACACAGAATCCCACAACTTTTTAGTTGGGGCTTAACTTTTGTGTGTGTGTGTATGTGCGAGTGAGTCATAATAATATACAAACCCTAACCCAACCCAAGCCCTAACCCAACCCCATCCCTAACCCAAACCCATCCCTAACCCAACCCATCCCTAACCCAACCCCATCCCTAACCCAACCCCATCCCTAACCCAACCCCATCCCTAACCCAACCCCATCCCTAACCCAACCCCATCCCCAACCCAACCCCAACCCTAACCCAACCCCATCCCTAACCCAACCCCATCCCTAACCCAACCCATCCCTAACCCTCACATTCAAAATCCCAACCCTAACCCAATCCCATCCCTAACCCAACCCCAACCCTAACCCTCACATTCAAAATCCCAACCCTAACCCAACCCATCCCTAACCCAACCCCATCCCTAACCCAACCCCATCCCTAACCCAACCCCAACCCTAACCCTCACATTCAAAATCCCAACCCTAACCCAACCCCATCCCTAACCCTCACATTCAAAATCCCACCCAAACCCTAACATAATCTTTCTTTTCTTCTTTTTTAAATACGTATTTCTTTTTTTTTTTTTCCTCTTCCTCCAATTCTGTCTTTCAAGGCTTTTAAGTTTGAAGAAGTAGAAATGGGAAGAAAGAATTTTCCAGCATTTTCTTCCTCGAACTTTCTTGATATTGCTTAAATCAAGCGTCATTAAATAAAGAACATTGTTCATTGCTTTAGAATCCAAAGAGTCTCCAAGAGGAACCCCACAGGTAGAGTCTCCAAAATAAAACCAACTTTCCAAGTTCCCAAGGTATAACCACATTCCTGTTGAGCCTCCAAGATAGGTATCACATTCCGAGTCATCAAAACAAAACCCCCATTCCGAGTCTCCAAAACGAAACCAGTTTTCAAAGTCTCCAAGGTAAAACTCTTTTCCTAATTTTATGAAATTTAGTGAGTCTCCAAGGTAGGCTCCACAGTTAGAACCATCTAGGCAGACCTCATAATTAGTTTTTCCCAAATTTAGTGAGTCTCCAAGGTAGGCTCCACAGTTAGAACCATCTAGGCAAACCTCATAATTTGTTTTTCCCAAATTTAGTGAGTCTCCAAGGTAGGCTCCACAGTTAGAACCATCTAGGCAGACCTCATAATTTGTTTTTCCCAAATTTAGTGAGTCTCCAAGGTAGGCTCCACAGTTAGAACCATCTAGGCAGACCTCATAATTTGTTTTTCCCAAATTCAGTGAGTCTCCAAGGTAGGCTCCACAGTTAGAACCATCTAGGCAAACCTCATAATTTGTTTTTCCCAAATTTAGTGAGTCTCCAAGGTAGGCTCCACAGTTAGAACCATCTAGGCAGACCTCATAATTTGTTTTTCCCAAATTTAGTGAGTCTCCAAGGTATAACTCTTTGGCTGGGTCATCAAGGTAGAACTCGTTCAGTGGGTTTTGTTTTGATAACTCACAATAAGTATCATCATGGTAGAACTCTTTTTCAGGATTTTGTGGATCTCCAAGGTATAACTCTTTGGCTGGGTCATCAAGGTAGAACTCGTTCTGTGGGTCTTGGTTGTTCAAAAGATCTTCAAACAAAAAAATAACTTTATCCCAAGTTGTGTTAAAAGTAGAATTTTCATTTCGTAGCTCAGATACAATTTCCTCCATCGACAAGAGGTTCGAGTCCAGTTCATCAATCTGAAGGTTGAGCGCTACACAGGTAGTAGGACTCCAAGGAATAGCAAAGTTATCCCATTCCATTTCGGCATAGGAGTCCATTCTCAAGTGAAGCAGAAAGCGTGTTTGAAAAAGCCTGTGTGGTCGGTGCCTTTTATAAGAAGGGCTGGGTGTGTGTCATTTCCTGTGGAAATTCCCTGGGCGTGTCTTAACTGGAAATGATGTGATGGAAATTCCCTGAAAATGATGTTATGTATTACCTGGAAATGATACAATGCTGAAGAGTTTATAAAGTGGGTGGGACTTAGCAAAAGTGGGAGGAGCTTAGCAAAAGTGGGCGGGGCTTAGTAAAAAGTGGGCGTGTCTTAACAAAAAGTGGGCGGGGCTTAGTAAAAATGGGCGTGGTTTACCAAAAAGTGGGCGGGGCTTACCAAAAAATGGTATGTGGCACTGGAGGTGCTCAAACAAGAACATTGAGGGAGGTTTACCATTTTATCTTAGCTCAGTTAAAATATCTTAATAAAGAACCAAACTCAAACATATTTTTTGTTAATATATTAGATGGTGAAGAGAGTTGTAGGAGAATTAAATTATTTCCCACGCATAAACAAATATTTGTAGGGTCGTTGTTTGAGTGGGTTATATTCACCAGATGATATTAAGAGTAAAAGGTTAAAAGGTCCATGAGGTCAGAAGGATCACAGGTGTTTAAGTGGTCTAATGAATAAGGATAACATGTCAAAAGGTTAGAAGGTTCGTAAAGAACAGGGTGAGAGAAATATAGGTGTTTAGGGGCAATGAGGGAGGGAAAGAATTAATATGGAAGTGAATGGGTCAAAGATTAATCTGCCAGATGATATGTAGAAGAAGGATGATAGGTCTATAAGAGAAAACAAATATTTGTAGTGTTTGAGTGGTCTAATGAACAACATTAAGGATAGGTACTACAGACAAAAGGTTCATAAAGATGAGGGTGGGAGAAATAGAGGTGTTTATGATTTTTGAAAAAGACAAGGGGGTAAATGACATTAGATAGGGATTTCCCATGTTAAACGGAGGTGTCCCAGAAGCAACATTATTACACTACTTGTATTAGTGTGGAAAAACCACTTTTCGCACTTGTGTTAGTGTTGAAAAACCACTTTTCGCACTTGTGTTAGTGTTGAAAAACCACTTTTTGCACTTGTGTTGGAGCAGGAAACCACTTTTGCACTTGTATTAGTGTGGAAAAACACTTTTTGCACTTGTGATAGTGTTGAAAAACCACTTTTCGCACTTGTGTTAGTGTTGAAAAACCACTTTTTGCACTTGTGTTGGTGCAGGAAACCACTTTTGCACTTGTATTAGTGTGGAAAAACCACTTTTCGCACTTGTGTTAGTGTTGAAAAACCACTTTTCACACTTATGTTAGTGTTGAAAAACCACTTTCGCACTTGTGTTGAGTGTTGAAAAAACACTTTTCGCACTTGTGTTGGTGCAGGAAACCACTTTTGCACTTGTATTAGTGTGGAAAAAACACTCTTCGCACTTGTGTTAGTGTTGAAAAACCACTTTTCGCACTTGTGTTAGTGTTGAAAAACCACTTTTCGCACTTGTGTTAGTGTTGAAAAAACACTTTTTGCACTTGTGTTAGTGTTGAAAAACCACTTTTCGCACTTGTGTTGGTGCAGGAAACCACTTTTGCACTTGTATTAGTGTGGAAAAAACACTTTTCGCACTTGTGTTAGTGTTGAAAAAACACTTTTCGCACTTGTGTTAGTGTTGAAAAACTACTTTTCGCACTTGTGTTGGTGCAGGAAACCACTTTTGCACTTGTATTAGTGTGGAAAAAACACTTTTTGCACTTGTGTTAGTGTTGAAAAACCACTTTTCACACTTGTGTTAGTGTTGAAAGACCACTTTTCGCACTTGTGTTGGTGCAGGAAATCACTTTTGCACTTGTATTAGTGTGGAAAAAACACTTTTTGCACTTGTGATAGTGTTGAAAAACCACTTTTCGCACTTGTGTTGGTGCAGGAAACCACTTTTCGCACTTGTGTTGGTGCAGGAAACCACTTATCGCACTTGTGTTAGTGTGGAAAAAACACTTTTTGCACTTGTGTTAGTGTTGAAAAGCCACTTTTCGCACTTGTGTTAGTGTTGTAAAACCACTTTTCACACTTGTGTTGGTGCAGGAAACCACTTTTCCACTTGTATTAGTGTGGAAAAACCACTTTTCGCACTTGTGTTAGTGTTGAAAAGCCACTTTTCGCACTTGTGTTAGTGTTGTAAAACCACTTTTCACACTTGTGTTGGTGCAGGAAACCACTTTTGCACTTGTATTAGTGTGGAAAAAACACTTTTTGTACTTGTGATAGTGTTGAAAAACCACTTTTCGCACTTGTGTAAGTGTTGAAAAACCACTTTTCGCACTTGTGTTGGTGCAGGAAACCACTTTTGCACTTGTATTAGTGTGGAAAAAACACTTTTCGCACTTGTGTTAGTGTTGAAAAACCACTTTTCGCACTTGTGTTAGTGTTGAAAAACCACTTTTCGCACATGTGTTGGTGCAGGAAACCACTTTTGCACTTGTATTATTGTGGAAAAAACACTTTTTGCACTTGTGTTAGTGTTGAAAAACCACTTTTCACACTTGTGTTGGTGCAGGAAACCACTATTGCACTTGTATTAGTGTGGAAAAAACACTTTTTGCACTTTTGATAGTGTTGAAAAACCACTTTTCGCACTTGTGTTGGTGCAGGAAACCACTTTTGCACTTGTATTAGTGTGGAAAAACCACTTTTCGCACTTGTGTTAGTGTTGAAAAACCACTTTTCGCACTTGTGTTAGTGTTGAAAAACCACTTTTTGCACTTGTGTTGGAGCAGGAAACCACTTTTGCACTTGTATTAGTGTGGAAAAACACTTTTTGCACTTGTGATAGTGTTGAAAAACCACTTTTCGCACTTGTGTTAGTGTTGAAAAACCACTTTTTGCACTTATGTTAGTGTTGAAAAACCACTTTTCACACTTGTGTTGGTGCAGGAAACCACTTTTGCACTTGTATTAGTGTGGAAAAAACACTCTTCGCACTTGTGTTAGTGTTGAAAAACCACTTTTCGCACTTGTGTTATAGTTGAAAAACCACTTTTCGCACTTGTGTTAGTGTTGAAAAAACACTTTTTGCACTTGTGTTAGTGTTGAAAAACCACTTTTCGCACTTGTGTTGGTGCAGGAAACCACTTTTGCAATTGTATTAGTGTGGAAAAAACACTTTTCGCACTTGTGTTAGTGTTGAAAAAACACTTTTCGCACTTGTGTTAGTGTTGAAAAACTACTTTTCGCACTTGTGTTGGTGCAGGAAACCACTTTTGCACTTGTATTAGTGTGGAAAAAACACTTTTTGCACTTGTGTTAGTGTTGAAAAACCACTTTTCACACTTGTGTTAGTGTTGAAAAACCACTTTTCGCACTTGTGTTGGTGCAGGAAATCACTTTTGCACTTGTATTAGTGTGGAAAAAACACTTTTTGCACTTGTGATAGTGTTGAAAAACCACTTTTCGCACTTGTGTTGGTGCAGGAAACCACTTTTCGCACTTGTGTTGGTGCAGGAAACCACTTATCGCACTTGAGTTAGTGTGGAAAAAACACTTTTTGCACTTGTGTTAGTGTTGAAAAGCCACTTTTCGCACTTGTGTTAGTGTTGTAAAACCACTTTTCACACTTGTGTTGGTGCAGGAAACCACTTTTCCACTTGTATTAGTGTGGAAAAACCACTTTTCGCACTTGTGTTAGTGTTGAAAAGCCACTTTTCGCACTTGTGTTAGTGTTGTAAAACCACTTTTCACACTTGTGTTGGTGCAGGAAACCACTTTTGCACTTGTATTAGTGTGGAAAAAACACTTTTTGTACTTGTGATAGTGTTGAAAAACCACTTTTCGCACTTGTGTAAGTGTTGAAAAACCACTTTTCGCACTTGTGTTGGTGCAGGAAACCACTTTTGCACTTGTATTAGTGTGGAAAAAACACTTTTCGCACTTGTGTTAGTGTTGAAAAACCACTTTTCGCACTTGTGTTAGTGTTGAAAAACCACTTTTCGCACATGTGTTGGTGCAGGAAACCACTTTTGCACTTGTATTATTGTGGAAAAAACACTTTTTGCACTTGTGTTAGTGTTGAAAAACCACTTTTCACACTTGTGTTGGTGCAGGAAACCACTATTGCACTTGTATTAGTGTGGAAAAAACACTTTTTGCACTTTTGATAGTGTTGAAAAACCACTTTTCATACTTGTGTTGGTGCAGGAAACCACTATTGCACTTGTATTAGTGTGGAAAAACCACTTTTCGCACTTGTGTTAGTGTTGGAAAACCACTTTTCACACTTGTGTTAGTGTTGAAAAACCACTTTTCGCACATGTGTTGGTGCAGGAAACCACTTTTGCACTTGTATTATTGTGGAAAAAACACTTTTTGCACTTGTGATAGTGTTGAAAAACCACTTTTCGCACTTGTGTTAGTGTTGAAAAACCACTTTTCGCACTTGTGTTAGTGTTGAAAAACCACTTTTCGCACTTGTGTTGGTGCAGGAAACCACTTTTGCACTTGTATTAGTGTGGAAAAACCACTTTTCGCACTTGTGTTAGTGTTGAAAAACCACTTTTCGCACTTGTGTTAGTGTTGAAAAACCACTTTTTGCACTTGTGTTGGTGCAGGAAACCACTTTTGCACTTGTATTAGTGTGGAAAAAACACTTTTTGCACTTGTGATAGTGTTGAAAAACCACTTTTCGCACTTGTGTTAGTGTTGAAAAACCACTTTTCGCACTTGTGTTAGTGTTGAAAAGCCACTTTTTGCACTTGTGTTAGTGTGGAAAAACACTTTTTGCACTTGTGTTGGAGCAGGAAACCACTTTTGCACTTGTATTAGTGTGGAAAAACCACTTTTCGCACTTGTGTTAGTGTTGAAAAACCACTTTTCGCACTTGTGTTAGTGTTGAAAAACCACTTTTTGCACTTGTGTTGGAGCAGGAAACCACTTTTGCACTTGTATTAGTGTGGAAAAACACTTTTTGCACTTGTGATAGTGTTGAAAAACCACTTTTCGCACTTGTGTTAGTGTTGAAAAACCACTTTTTGCACTTGTGTTGGTGCAGGAAACCACTTTTGCACTTGTATTAGTGTGGAAAAAACACTTTTTGCACTTGTGATAGTGTTGAAAAACCACTTTTCGCACTTGTGTTAGTGTTGAAAAACCACTTTTCACACTTGTGTTAGTGTTGAAAAACCACTTTTCGCAATTGTGTTGGTGCAGGAAACCACTTTTGCACTTGTATTAGTGTGGGAAAAACACTTTTCGCACTTGTGTTAGTGTAGAAAAACCACTTTTCGCACTTGTGTTAGTGTTGAAAAACCACTTTTCGCACTTGTGTTAGTGTTGAAAAACCACTTTTCGCACTTGTGTTGGTGCAGGCAACCACTTTTGCACTTGTATGAGTGTGGAAAAAACACTTTTTGCACTTGTGATAGTGTTGAAAAACCACTTTTCGCACTTGTGTTAGTGTTGAAAAACCACTTTTCGCACTTGTGTTGGTGCAGGAAACCACTTTTGCACTTGTATTAGTGTGGAAAAACCACTTTTCGCACTTGTGTTAGTGTTGAAAAACCACTTTTCGCACTTATGTTAGTGTTGAAAAACCACTTTTCGCACTTGTGTTAGTGTTGAAAAAACAATTTTCGCACTTGTGTTGGTGCAGGAAACCACTTTTGCACTTGTATTAGTGTGGAAAAAACACTTTTCGCACTTGTGTTAGTGTTGAAAAACCACTTTTCGCACTTGTGTTAGTGTTGAAAAACCACTTTTCGCACTTGTGTTAGTGTTGAAAAAACACTTTTTGCACTTGTGTTAGTGTTGAAAAACCACTTTTCGCACTTGTGTTGGTGCAGGAAACCACTTTTGCACTTGTATTAGTGTGGAAAAAACACTTTTCGCACTTGTGTTAGTGTTGAAAAAACACTTTTTGCACTTGTGTTAGTGTTGAAAAACCACTTTTCGCACTTGTGTTGGTGCAGGAAACCACTTTTGCACTTGTATTAGTGTGGAAAAAACACTTTTCGCACTTGTGTTAGTGTTGAAAAACCACTTTTCGCACTTCTGTTAGTGTTGTAAAACCACTTTTCACACTTGTGTTGGTGCAGGAAACCACTTTTGCACTTGTATTAGTGTGGAAAAAACACTTTTTGTACTTGTGATAGTGTTGAAAAACCACTTTTCGCACTTGTGTAAGTGTTGAAAAACCACTTTTCGCACTTGTGTTGGTGCAGGAAACCACTTTTGCACTTGTATTAGTGTGGAAAAAACACTTTTCGCACTTGTGTTAGTGTTGAAAAACCACTTTTCGCACTTGTGTTAGTGTTGAAAAACCACTTTTCGCACATGTGTTGGTGCAGGAAACCACTTTTGCACTTGTATTATTGTGGAAAAAACACTTTTTGCACTTGTGTTAGTGTTGAAAAACCACTTTTCACACTTGTGTTGGTGCAGGAAACCACTATTGCACTTGTATTAGTGTGGAAAAAACACTTTTTGCACTTTTGATAGTGTTGAAAAACCACTTTTCATACTTGTGTTGGTGCAGGAAACCACTATTGCACTTGTATTAGTGTGGAAAAACCACTTTTCGCACTTGTGTTAGTGTTGGAAAACCACTTTTCACACTTGTGTTAGTGTTGAAAAACCACTTTTCGCACATGTGTTGGTGCAGGAAACCACTTTTGCACTTGTATTATTGTGGAAAAAACACTTTTTGCACTTGTGATAGTGTTGAAAAACCACTTTTCGCACTTGTGTTAGTGTTGAAAAACCACTTTTCGCACTTGTGTTAGTGTTGAAAAACCACTTTTCGCACTTGTGTTGGTGCAGGAAACCACTTTTGCACTTGTATTAGTGTGGAAAAACCACTTTTCGCACTTGTGTTAGTGTTAAAAAACCACTTTTCGCACTTGTGTTAGTGTTGAAAAACCACTTTTTGCACTTGTGTTGGTGCAGGAAACCACTTTTGCACTTGTATTAGTGTGGAAAAAACATTTTTGCACTTGTGATAGTGTTGAAAAACCACTTTTCGCACTTGTGTTAGTGTTGAAAAACCACTTTTCGCACTTGTGTTAGTGTTGAAAAGCCACTTTTTGCACTTGTGTTAGTGTGGAAAAAGACTTTTTGCACTTGTGTTGGAGCAGGAAACCACTTTTGCACTTGTATTAGTGTGGAAAAACCACTTTTCGCACTTGTGTTAGTGTTGAAAAACCACTTTTCGCACTTGTGTTAGTGTTGAAAAACCACTTTTTGCACTTGTGTTGGAGCAGGAAACCACTTTTGCACTTGTATTAGTGTGGAAAAACACTTTTTGCACTTGTGATAGTGTTGAAAAACCACTTTTCGCACTTGTGTTAGTGTTGAAAAACCACTTTTTGCACTTGTGTTGGTGCAGGAAACCACTTTTGCACTTGTATTAGTGTGGAAAAAACACTTTTTGCACTTGTGATAGTGTTGAAAAACCACTTTTCGCACTTGTGTTAGTGTTGAAAAACCACTTTTCACACTTGTGTTAGTGTTGAAAAACCACTTTTCGCAATTGTGTTGGTGCAGGAAACCACTTTTGCACTTGTATTAGTGTGGGAAAAACACTTTTCGCACTTGTGTTAGTGTAGAAAAACCACTTTTCGCACTTGTGTTAGTGTTGAAAAACCACTTTTCGCACTTGTGTTAGTGTTGAAAAACCACTTTTCGCACTTGTGTTGGTGCAGGAAACCACTTTTGCACTTGTATGAGTGTGGAAAAAACACTTTTTGCACTTGTGATAGTGTTGAAAAACCACTTTTCGCACTTGTGTTAGTGTTGAAAAACCACTTTTCGCACTTGTGTTGGTGCAGGAAACCACTTTTGCACTTGTATTAGTGTGGAAAAAACCACTTTTCGCACTTGTGTTAGTGTTGAAAAACCACTTTTCGCACTTATGTTAGTGTTGAAAAACCACTTTTCGCACTTGTGTTAGTGTTGAAAAAACAATTTTCGCACTTGTGTTGGTGCAGGAAACCACTTTTGCACTTGTATTAGTGTGGAAAAAACACTTTTCGCACTTGTGTTAGTGTTGAAAAACCACTTTTCGCACTTGTGTTAGTGTTGAAAAACCACTTTTCGCACTTGTGTTAGTGTTGAAAAAACACTTTTTGCACTTGTGTTAGTGTTGAAAAACCACTTTTCGCACTTGTGTTGGTGCAGGAAACCACTTTTGCACTTGTATTAGTGTGGAAAAAACACTTTTCGCACTTGTGTTAGTGTTGAAAAAACACTTTTTGCACTTGTGTTAGTGTTGAAAAACCACTTTTCGCACTTGTGTTGGTGCAGGAAACCACTTTTGCACTTGTATTAGTGTGGAAAAAACACTTTTCGCACTTGTGTTAGTGTTGATAAAACACTTTTCGCACTTGTGTTAGTGTTGAAAAACTACTTTTCGCACTTGTGTTGGTGCAGGAAACCACTTTTGCACTTGTATTAGTGTGGAAAAAACACTTTTTGCACTTGTGTTAGTGTTGAAAAACCACTTTTCGCACTTGTGTTAGTGTTGAAAAACCACTTTTCGCACTTGTGTTGGTGCAGGAAATCACTTTTGCACTTGTATTAGTGTGGAAAAAACACTTTTTACACTTGTGATAGTGTTAGAAAACCACTTTTCGCACTTGTGTTAGTGTTGAAAAACCACTTTTTGCACTTGTGTTGGTGCAGGAAACCACTTATCGCACTTGTGTTAGTGTGGAAAAAACACTTTTTGCACTTGTGTTAGTGTTGAAAAGCCACTTTTCGCACTTGTGTTAGTGTTGTAAAACCACTTTTCACACTTGTGTTGGTGCAGGAAACCACTTTTCCACTTGTATTAGTGTGGAAAAACCACTTTTCGCACTTGTGTTAGTGTTGAAAAGCCACTTTTCGCACTTGTGTTAGTGTTGTAAAACCACTTTTCGCACTTGTGTTGGTGCAGGAAACCACTTTTGCACTTGTATTATTGTGGAAAAACCACTTTTCGCACTTGTGTTAGTGTTGAAAAACCACTTTTCGCACTTGTGTTAGTGTTGAAAAACCAATTTTCGCACTTGTGTTAGTGTTAAAAAACCACTTTTCGCACTTGTGTTGGTGCAGGAAACCACTTTTGCACTTGTATTAGTGTGGAAAAAACACTTTTCGCACTTGTGTTAATGTTGAAAAACCACTTTTCGCACTTGTGTTAGTGTTGAAAAACCACTTTTCGCACTTGTGTTAGTGTTGAAAAAACACTTTTCGCACTTGTGTTAGTGTTGAAAAACTACTTTTCGCACTTGTGTTGGTGCAGGAAACCACTTTTGCACTTGTATTAGTGTGGAAAAAACACTTTTCGCACTTGTGTTAATGTTGAAAAACCACTTTTCGCACTTGTGTTAGTGTGGAAAAAACACTTTTCGCACTTGTGTTAGTGTTGAAAAAACACTTTTCGCACTTGTGTTAGTGTTGAAAAACTACTTTTCGCACTTGTGTTGGTGCAGGAAACCACTTTTGCACTTGTATTAGTGTGGAAAAAACACTTTTTGCACTTGTGTTAGTGTTGAAAAACCACTTTTCGCACTTGTGTTAGTGTTGAAAAACCACTTTTCGCACTTGTGTTGGTGCAGGAAATCACTTTTGCACTTGTATTAGTGTGGAAAAAACACTTTTTACACTTGTGATAGTGTTGAAAAACCACTTTTCGCACTTGTGTTAGTGTTGAAAAACCACTTTTTGCACTTGTGTTGGTGCAGGAAACCACTTATCGCACTTGTGTTAGTGTGGAAAAAACACTTTTTGCACTTGTGTTAGTGTTGAAAAGCCACTTTTCGCACTTGTGTTAGTGTTGTAAAACCACTTTTCACACTAGTGTTGGTGCAGGAAACCACTTTTCCACTTGTATTAGTGTGGAAAAACCACTTTTCGCACTTGTGTTAGTGTTGAAAAGCCACTTTTCGCACTTGTGTTAGTGTTGTAAAACCACTTTTCGCACTTGTGTTGGTGCAGGAAACCACTTTTGCACTTGTATTATTGTGGAAAAACCACTTTTCGCACTTGTGTTAGTGTTGAAAAACCACTTTTCGCACTTGTGTTAGTGTTGAAAAACCAATTTTCGCACTTGTGTTAGTGTTAAAAAACCACTTTTCGCACTTGTGTTGGTGCAGGAAACCACTTTTGCACTTGTATTAGTGTGGAAAAAACACTTTTCGCACTTGTGTTAATGTTGAAAAACCACTTTTCGCACTTGTGTTAGTGTTGAAAAACCACTTTTCGCACTTGTGTTAGTGTTGAAAAACCACTTTTCGCACTTGTGTTGGTGCAGGAAACCACTTTTGCACTTGTATTAGTGTGGAAAACCACTTTTCGCACTTGTGTTAGTGTTAAAAAACCACTTTTCGCACTTGTGTTAGTGTTGAAAAACCACTTTTTGCACTTGTGTTGGTGCAGGAAACCACTTTTGCACTTGTATTAGTGTGGAAAAAACACTTTTTGCACTTGTGATAGTGTTGAAAAACCACTTTTCGCACTTGTGTTAGTGTTGAAAAACCACTTTTTGCACTTGTGTTAGTGTTGAAAAGCCACTTTTTGCACTTGTGTTAGTGTGGAAAAACACTTTTTGCACTTGTGTTGGAGCAGGAAACCACTTTTGCACTTGTATTAGTGTGGAAAAACCACTTTTCGCACTTGTGTTAGTGTTGAAAAACCACTTTTCGCACTTGTGTTAGTGTTGAAAAACCACTTTTTGCACTTGTGTTGGAGCAGGAAACCACTTTTGCACTTGTATTAGTGTGGAAAAACACTTTTTGCACTTGTGATAGTGTTGAAAAACCACTTTTCGCACTTGTGTTAGTGTTGAAAAACCACTTTTTGCACTTGTGTTGGTGCAGGAAACCACTTTTGCACTTGTATTAGTGTGGAAAAAACACTTTTTGCACTTGTGATAGTGTTGAAAAACCACTTTTCGCACTTGTGTTAGTGTTGAAAAACCACTTTTCACACTTGTGTTAGTGTTGAAAAACCACTTTTCGCAATTGTGTTGGTGCAGGAAACCACTTTTGCACTTGTATTAGTGTGGGAAAAACACTTTTCGCACTTGTGTTAGTGTAGAAAAACCACTTTTCGCACTTGTGTTAGTGTTGAAAAACCACTTTTCGCACTTGTGTTAGTGTTGAAAAACCACTTTTCGCACTTGTGTTGGTGCAGGAAACCACTTTTGCACTTGTATGAGTGTGGAAAAAACACTTTTTGCACTTGTGATAGTGTTGAAAAACCACTTTTCGCACTTGTGTTAGTGTTGAAAAACCACTTTTCGCACTTGTGTTGGTGCAGGAAACCACTTTTGCACTTGTATTAGTGTGGAAAAACCACTTTTCGCACTTGTGTTAGTGTTGAAAAACCACTTTTCGCACTTATGTTAGTGTTGAAAAACCACTTTTCGCACTTGTGTTAGTGTTGAAAAAACAATTTTCGCACTTGTGTTGGTGCAGGAAACCACTTTTGCACTTGTATTAGTGTGGAAAAAACACTTTTCGCACTTGTGTTAGTGTTGAAAAACCACTTTTCGCACTTGTGTTAGTGTTGAAAAACCACTTTTCGCACTTGTGTTAGTGTTGAAAAAACACTTTTTGCACTTGTGTTAGTGTTGAAAAACCACTTTTCGCACTTGTGTTGGTGCAGGAAACCACTTTTGCACTTGTATTAGTGTGGAAAAAACACTTTTCGCACTTGTGTTAGTGTTGAAAAAACACTTTTTGCACTTGTGTTAGTGTTGAAAAACCACTTTTCGCACTTGTGTTGGTGCAGGAAACCACTTTTGCACTTGTATTAGTGTGGAAAAAACACTTTTCGCACTTGTGTTAGTGTTGATAAAACACTTTTCGCACTTGTGTTAGTGTTGAAAAACTACTTTTCGCACTTGTGTTGGTGCAGGAAACCACTTTTGCACTTGTATTAGTGTGGAAAAAACACTTTTTGCACTTGTGTTAGTGTTGAAAAACCACTTTTCGCACTTGTGTTAGTGTTGAAAAACCACTTTTCGCACTTGTGTTGGTGCAGGAAATCACTTTTGCACTTGTATTAGTGTGGAAAAAACACTTTTTACACTTGTGATAGTGTTGAAAAACCACTTTTCGCACTTGTGTTAGTGTTGAAAAACCACTTTTTGCACTTGTGTTGGTGCAGGAAACCACTTATCGCACTTGTGTTAGTGTGGAAAAAACACTTTTTGCACTTGTGTTAGTGTTGAAAAGCCACTTTTCGCACTTGTGTTAGTGTTGTAAAACCACTTTTCACACTTGTGTTGGTGCAGGAAACCACTTTTCCACTTGTATTAGTGTGGAAAAACCACTTTTCGCACTTGTGTTAGTGTTGAAAAGCCACTTTTCGCACTTGTGTTAGTGTTGTAAAACCACTTTTCGCACTTGTGTTGGTGCAGGAAACCACTTTTGCACTTGTATTATTGTGGAAAAACCACTTTTCGCACTTGTGTTAGTGTTGAAAAACCACTTTTCGCACTTGTGTTAGTGTTGAAAAACCAATTTTCGCACTTGTGTTAGTGTTAAAAAACCACTTTTCGCACTTGTGTTGGTGCAGGAAACCACTTTTGCACTTGTATTAGTGTGGAAAAAACACTTTTCGCACTTGTGTTAATGTTGAAAAACCACTTTTCGCACTTGTGTTAGTGTTGAAAAACCACTTTTCGCACTTGTGTTAGTGTTGAAAAAACACTTTTCGCACTTGTGTTAGTGTTGAAAAACTACTTTTCGCACTTGTGTTGGTGCAGGAAACCACTTTTGCACTTGTATTAGTGTGGAAAAAACACTTTTCGCACTTGTGTTAATGTTGAAAAACCACTTTTCGCACTTGTGTTAGTGTGGAAAAAACACTTTTCGCACTTGTGTTAGTGTTGAAAAAACACTTTTCGCACTTGTGTTAGTGTTGAAAAACTACTTTTCGCACTTGTGTTGGTGCAGGAAACCACTTTTGCACTTGTATTAGTGTGGAAAAAACACTTTTTGCACTTGTGTTAGTGTTGAAAAACCACTTTTCGCACTTGTGTTAGTGTTGAAAAACCACTTTTCGCACTTGTGTTGGTGCAGGAAATCACTTTTGCACTTGTATTAGTGTGGAAAAAACACTTTTTACACTTGTGATAGTGTTGAAAAACCACTTTTCGCACTTGTGTTAGTGTTGAAAAACCACTTTTTGCACTTGTGTTGGTGCAGGAAACCACTTATCGCACTTGTGTTAGTGTGGAAAAAACACTTTTTGCACTTGTGTTAGTGTTGAAAAGCCACTTTTCGCACTTGTGTTAGTGTTGTAAAACCACTTTTCACACTAGTGTTGGTGCAGGAAACCACTTTTCCACTTGTATTAGTGTGGAAAAACCACTTTTCGCACTTGTGTTAGTGTTGAAAAGCCACTTTTCGCACTTGTGTTAGTGTTGTAAAACCACTTTTCGCACTTGTGTTGGTGCAGGAAACCACTTTTGCACTTGTATTATTGTGGAAAAACCACTTTTCGCACTTGTGTTAGTGTTGAAAAACCACTTTTCGCACTTGTGTTAGTGTTGAAAAACCAATTTTCGCACTTGTGTTAGTGTTAAAAAACCACTTTTCGCACTTGTGTTGGTGCAGGAAACCACTTTTGCACTTGTATTAGTGTGGAAAAAACACTTTTCGCACTTGTGTTAATGTTGAAAAACCACTTTTCGCACTTGTGTTAGTGTTGAAAAACCACTTTTCGCACTTGTGTTAGTGTTGAAAAACCACTTTTCGCACTTGTGTTGGTGCAGGAAACCACTTTTGCACTTGTATTAGTGTGGAAAAAACACTTTTTGCACTTGTGATAGTGTTGAAAAACCACTTTTCGCACTTGTGTTAGTGTTGAAAAGCCACTTTTCGCACTTGTGTTGGTGCAGGAAACCACTTTTACACTTGTATTAGTGTGGAAAAACCACTTTTCGCACTTGTGTTAGTGTTGAAAAACCACTTTTCGCACTTGTGTTAGTGTTGAAAAACCACTTTTCGCAGTTGTGTTGGTGCAGGAAACCACTTTTGCACTTGTATTAGTGTGGAAAAACCACTTTTCGCACTTGTGTTAGTGTTGAAAAACCAGTTTTCGCACTTGTGTTAGTGTTGAAAAACCACTTTTCGCACTTGTGTTAGTGTTGAAAAACCACTTTTCGCACTTGTGTTAGTGTTGAAAAACCACTTTTCGCACTTGTGTTGGTGCAGGAAATCACTTTTGCACTTGTATTAGTGTGGAAAAAACACTTTTTACACTTGTGATAGTGTTGAAAAACCACTTTTCGCACTTGTGTTAGTGTTGAAAAACCACTTTTTGCACTTGTGTTGGTGCAGGAAACCACTTATCGCACTTGTGTTAGTGTGGAAAAAATACTTTTTGCACTTGTGTTAGTGTTGAAAAGCCACTTTTCGCACTTGTGTTAGTGTTGTAAAACCACTTTTCACACTTGTGTTGGTGCAGGAAACCACTTTTCCACTTGTATTAGTGTGGAAAAACCACTTTTCGCACTTGTGTTAGTGTTGAAAAGCCACTTTTCGCACTTGTGTTAGTGTTGTAAAACCACTTTTCGCACTTGTGTTGGTGCAGGAAACCACTTTTGCACTTGTATTATTGTGGAAAAACCACTTTTCGCACTTGTGTTAGTGTTGAAAAACCACTTTTCGCACTTGTGTTAGTGTTGAAAAACCAATTTTCGCACTTGTGTTAGTGTTAAAAAACCACTTTTCGCACTTGTGTTGGTGCAGGAAACCACTTTTGCACTTGTATTAGTGTGGAAAAAACACTTTTCGCACTTGTGTTAATGTTGAAAAACCACTTTTCGCACTTGTGTTAGTGTTGAAAAACCACTTTTCGCACTTGTGTTAGTGTTGAAAAACCACTTTTCGCACTTGTGTTGGTGCAGGAAACCACTTTTGCACTTGTATTAGTGTGGAAAAAACACTTTTTGCACTTGTGATAGTGTTGAAAAACCACTTTTCGCACTTGTGTTAGTGTTGAAAAGCCACTTTTCGCACTTGTGTTGGTGCAGGAAACCACATTTACACTTGTATTAGTGTGGAAAAACCACTTTTCGCACTTGTGTTAGTGTTGAAAAACCACTTTTCGCACTTGTGTTAGTGTTGAAAAACCACTTTTCGCAGTTGTGTTGGTGCAGGAAACCACTTTTGCACTTGTATTAGTGTGGAAAAACCACTTTTCGCACTTGTGTTAGTGTTGAAAAACCAGTTTTCGCACTTGTGTTAGTGTTGAAAAACCACTTTTCGCACTTGTGTTAGTGTTGAAAAACCACTTTTCGCACTTGTGTTGGTGCAGGAAACCACTTTTGCACTTGTATTAGTGTGGAAAAAACACTTTTCGCACTTGTGTTAGTGTTGAAAAACCACTTTTCGCACTTGTGTTAGTGTTGAAAAACCACTTTTCGCACTTGTGTTGGTGCAGGAAACCACTTTTGCACTTGTATTAGTGTGGAAAAAACACTTTTCGCACTTGTGTTAGTGTTGAAAAACCACTTTTCGCACTTGTGTTGGTGCAGGAAACCACTTTTGCACTTGTATTAGTGTGGAAAAACCACTTTTCGCACTTGTGTTAGTGTTGAAAAACCACTTTTCGCACTTGTGTTAGTGTTGAAAAACCACTTTTCGCAATTGTGTTGGTGCAGGAAACCAGTTTTGCACTTGTATTAGTGTGGAAAAAACACTTTTTGCACTTGTAATAGTGTTGAAAAACCACATTTCGCACTTGTGTTAGTGTTGAAAATCCACTTTTCGCACTTGTGTTGGTGCAGGAAACCACTTTTGCACTTGTATTAGTGTGGAAAAACCACTTATCGCACTTGTGTTAGTGTTGAAAAACCACTTTTCGCACTTGTGTTAGTGTTGAAAAACCACTTTTCGCACTTGTGTTGGTGCAGGAAACCACTTTTGCACTTATATTAGTGTGGAAAAAACACTTTTTGCACTTGTGATAGTGTTGAAAAACCACTTGTCGCACTTGTGTTAGTGTTGAAAAACCACTTTTCGCACTTGTGTTAGTGTTGAAAAACCACTTTTCGCACTTGTGTTAGTGTTGATAAACCACTTTTCGCACTTGTGTTAGTGTTGAAAAACCACTTTTTGCACTTGTGTTGGAGCAGGAAACCACTTTTGCACTTGTATTAGTGTGGAAAAACCACTTTTCGCACTTGTGTCAGTGTTGAAAAACCACTTTTCGCACTTGTGTCAGTGTTGAAAAACCACTTTTCGCACTTGTGTTAGTGTTGAAAAACCACTTTTCGCACTTGTGTTAGTGTTGAAAAACCACTTTTCGCACTTGTGTTAGTGTTGAAAAACCACTTTTCGCACTTGTGTTAGTGTTGAAAAACCACTTTTCGCACTTGTGTTGGTGCAGGAAACCACTTTTGCACTTGTATTAGTGTGGAAAAAACACTTTTTGTACTTGTGATAGTGTTGAAAAACCACTTTTCGCACTTGTGTTAGTGTTGAAAAACCACTTTTTGCACTTGTGTTGGTGCAGGAAACCACTTATCGCACTTGTGTTAGTGTGGAAAAAACACTTTTTGCACTTGTGTTAGTGTTGAAAAGCCACTTTTCGCACTTGTGTTAGTGTTGTAAAACCACTTTTCACACTTGTGTTGGTGCAGGAAACCACTTTTCCACTTGTATTAGTGTGGAAAAACCACTTTTCGCACTTGTGTTAGTGTTGAAAAGCCACTTTTCGCACTTGTGTTAGTGTTGTAAAACCACTTTTCGCACTTGTGTTGGTGCAGGAAACCACTTTTGCACTTGTATTATTGTGGAAAAACCACTTTTCGCACTTGTGTTAGTGTTGAAAAACCACTTTTCGCACTTGTGTTAGTGTTGAAAAACCAATTTTCGCACTTGTGTTAGTGTTAAAAAACCACTTTTCGCACTTGTGTTGGTGCAGGAAACCACTTTTGCACTTGTATTAGTGTGGAAAAAACACTTTTCGCACTTGTGTTAATGTTGAAAAACCACTTTTCGCACTTGTGTTAGTGTTGAAAAACCACTTTTCGCACTTGTGTTAGTGTTGAAAAACCACTTTTCGCACTTGTGTTGGTGCAGGAAACCACTTTTGCACCTGTATTAGTGTGGAAAAAACACTTTTTGCACTTGTGATAGTGTTGAAAAACCACTTTTCGCACTTGTGTTAGTGTTGAAAAGCCACTTTTCGCACTTGTGTTGGTGCAGGAAACCACTTTTACACTTGTATTAGTGTGGAAAAACCACTTTTCGCACTTGTGTTAGTGTTGAAAAACCACTTTTCGCACTTGTGTTAGTGTTGAAAAACCACTTTTCGCAGTTGTGTTGGTGCAGGAAACCACTTTTGCACTTGTATTAGTGTGGAAAAACCACTTTTCGCACTTGTGTTAGTGTTGAAAAACCAGTTTTCGCACTTGTGTTAGTGTTGAAAAACCACTTTTCGCACTTGTGTTAGTGTTGAAAAACCACTTTTCGCACTTGTGTTGGTGCAGGAAACCACTTTTGCACTTGTATTAGTGTGGAAAAAACACTTTTCGCACTTGTGTTAGTGTTGAAAAACCACTTTTCGCACTTGTGTTAGTGTTGAAAAACCACTTTTCGCACTTGTGTTGGTGCAGGAAACCACTTTTGCACTTGTATTAGTGTGGAAAAAACACTTTTCGCACTTGTGTTAGTGTTGAAAAACCACTTTTCGCACTTGTGTTGGTGCAGGAAACCACTTTTGCACTTGTATTAGTGTGGAAAAACCACTTTTCGCACTTGTGTTAGTGTTGAAAAACCACTTTTCGCACTTGTGTTAGTGTTGAAAAACCACTTTTCGCAATTGTGTTGGTGCAGGAAACCAGTTTTGCACTTGTATTAGTGTGGAAAAAACACTTTTTGCACTTGTAATAGTGTTGAAAAACCACATTTCGCACTTGTGTTAGTGTTGAAAATCCACTTTTCGCACTTGTGTTGGTGCAGGAAACCACTTTTGCACTTGTATTAGTGTGGAAAAACCACTTATCGCACTTGTGTTAGTGTTGAAAAACCACTTTTCGCACTTGTGTTAGTGTTGAAAAACCACTTTTCGCACTTGTGTTGGTGCAGGAAACCACTTTTGCACTTATATTAGTGTGGAAAAAACACTTTTTGCACTTGTGATAGTGTTGAAAAACCACTTGTCGCACTTGTGTTAGTGTTAAAAAACCACTTTTCGCACTTGTGTTAGTGTTGAAAAACCACTTTTCGCACTTGTGTTAGTGTTGATAAACCACTTTTCGCACTTGTGTTAGTGTTGAAAAACCACTTTTTGCACTTGTGTTGGAGCAGGAAACCACTTTTGCACTTGTATTAGTGTGGAAAAACCACTTTTCGCACTTGTGTCAGTGTTGAAAAACCACTTTTCGCACTTGTGTCAGTGTTGAAAAACCACTTTTCGCACTTGTGTTAGTGTTGAAAAACCACTTTTCGCACTTGTGTTAGTGTTGAAAAACCACTTTTCGCACTTGTGTTAGTGTTGAAAAACCACTTTTCGCACTTGTGTTAGTGTTGAAAAACCACTTTTCGCACTTGTGTTGGTGCAGGAAACCACTTTTGCACTTGTATTAGTGTGGAAAAAACACTTTTTGTACTTGTGATAGTGTTGAAAAACCACTTTTCGCACTTGTGTTAGTGTTGAAAAACCACTTTTCGCACTTGTGTTGGTGCAGGAAACCACTTTTCGCACTTGTGTTAATGTTGAAAAACCACTTTTCGCACTTGTGTTAGTGTTGAAAAACCACTTTTCGCACTTGTGTTAGTGTTGAAAAACCACTTTTCGCACTTGTGTTGGTGCAGGAAACCACTTTTGCACTTGTATTAGTGTGGAAAAAACACTTTTCGCTCTTGTGTTAGTGTTGAAAAACCACTTTTCGCACTTGTGTTAGTGTTGAAAAACCACTTTTCGCACTTGTGTTAGTGTTGAAAAACCACTTTTCGCACTTGTGTTGGTGCAGGAAACCACTTTTGCACTTGTATTAGTGTGGAAAAACCACTTTTCGCACTTGTGTTAGTGTTGAAAAACCACTTTTCGCACTTGTGTTAGTGTTGAAAAACCACTTTTCGCACATGTGTTGGTGCAGGAAACCACTTTTGCACTTGTATTAGTGTGGAAAAAACACTTTTTGCACTTGTGATAGTGTTGAAAAACCACTTTTCGCACTTGTGTTAGTGTTGAAAAACCACTTTTCGCACTTGTGTTAGTGTTGAAAAACCACTTTTCGCACTTGTGTTGGTGCAGGAAACCACTTTTGCACTTGTATTAGTGTGGAAAAAACACTTTTCGCACTTCTGTTAGTGTTGAAAAACCACTTTTCGCACTTGTGTTAGTGTTGAAAAACCACTTTTCGCACTTGTGTTAGTGTTGAAAAACCACTTTTCGCACTTGTGTTGGTGCAGGAAACCACTTTTGCACTTGTATTAGTGTGGAAAAAACACTTTTGCACTTTTGATAGTGTTGAAAAACCACTTTTCACACTTGTGTTGGTGCAGGAAACCACTATTGCACTTGTATTAGTGTGGAAAAACCACTTTTCGCACTTGTGTTAGTGTTGGAAAACCACTTTTCGCACTTGTGTTAGTGTTGAAAAACCACTTTTCGCACATGTGTTGGTGCAGGAAACCACTTTTGCACTTGTATTATTGTGGAAAAAACACTTTTTGCACTTGTGATAGTGTTGAAAAACCACTTTTCGCACTTGTGTTAGTGTTGAAAAACCACTTTTCGCACTTGTGTTAGTGTTGAAAAACCACTTTTCGCACTTGTGTTGGTGCAGGAAACCACCTTTGCACTTGTATTAGTGTGGAATAAACACTTTTTGCACTTGTGATAGTGTTAAAAAACCACTTTTCGCACTTGTGTTAGTGTTGAAAAACCACTTTTCGCACTTGTGTTGGTGCAGGAAACCACTTTTGCACTTGTATTAGTGTGGAAAAACCACTTTTCGCACTTGTGTTAGTGTTGAAAAACCACTTTTCGCACTTGTGTTAGTGTTGAAAAACCACTTTTTGCACTTGTGTTGGAGCAGGAAACCACTTTTGCACTTGTATTAGTGTGGAAAAACACTTTTTGCACTTGTGATAGTGTTGAAAAACCACTTTCGCACTTGTGTTAGTGTTGAAAAACCACTTTTTGCACTTGTGTTGGTGCAGGAAACCACTTTTGCACTTGTATTAGTGTGGAAAAACCACTTTTCGCACTTGTATTAGTGTGGAAAAAACACTTTTCACATTTATGTTAGTGTTGAAAAACCACTTTTCGCACTTGTGTTGGTGCAGGAAACCACTTTTGCACTTGTATTAGTGTGGAAAAACCACTCTTCGCACTTGTGTTAGTGTTGAAAAACCACTTTTCGCACTTGTGTTAGTGTTGAAAAAACACTTTTCGCACTTGTGTTGGTGCAGGAAACCACTTTTGCACTTGTATTAGTGTGGAAAAACCACTCTTCGCACTTGTGTTAGTGTTGAAAAACCACTTTTCGCACTTGTGTTAGTGTTGAAAAACCACTTTTCGCACTTGTGTTAGTGTTGAAAAAACACTTTTTGCACTTGTGTTAGTGTTGAAAAACCACTTTTCGCATTTGTGTTGGTGCAGGAAACCACTTTTGCACTTGTATTAGTGTGGAAAAAACACTTTTCGCACTTGTGTTAGTGTTGAAAAAACACTTTTCGCACTTGTGTTAGTGTTGAAAAACTACTTTTTGCACTTGTGTTGGTGCAGGAAACCACTTTTGCACTTGTATTAGTGTGGAAAAAACACTTTTTGCACTTGTGTTAGTGTTGAAAAACCACTTTTCACACTTGTGTTAGTGTTGAAAAACCACTTTTCGCACTTGTGTTGGTGCAGGAAATCACTTTTGCACTTGTATTAGTGTGGAAAAAACACTTTTTGCACTTGTGATAGTGTTGAAAAACCACTTTTCGCACTTGTGTTAGTGTTGAAAAACCACTTTTCGCACTTGTGTTGGTGCAGGAAACCACTTATCGCACTTGTGTTAGTGTGGAAAAAACACTTTTTGCACTTGTGTTAGTGTTGAAAAGCCACTTTTCGCACTTGTGTTAGTGTTGTAAAACCACTTTTCACACTTGTGTTGGTGCAGGAAACCACTTTTCCACTTGTATTAGTGTGGAAAAACCACTTTTCGCACTTGTGTTAGTGTTGAAAAGCCACTTTTCGCACTTGTGTTAGTGTTGAAAAACCACTTTTCGCACTTGTGTTAGTGTTGAAAAACCACTTTTCGCACTTATGTTAGTGTTGAAAAACCACTTTTCGCACTTGTGTTAGTGTTGAAAAAACAATTTTCGCACTTGTGTTGGTGCAGGAAACCACTTTTGCACTTGTATTAGTGTGGAAAAAACACTTTTCGCACTTGTGTTAGTGTTGAAAAACCACTTTTCGCACTTGTGTTAGTGTTGAAAAACCACTTTTCGCACTTGTGTTAGTGTTGAAAAAACACTTTTTGCACTTGTGTTAGTGTTGAAAAACCACTTTTCGCACTTGTGTTGGTGCAGGAAACCACTTTTGCACTTGTATTAGTGTGGAAAAAACACTTTTCGCACTTGTGTTAGTGTTGAAAAAACACTTTTTGCACTTGTGTTAGTGTTGAAAAACCACTTTTCGCACTTGTGTTGGTGCAGGAAACCACTTTTGCACTTGTATTAGTGTGGAAAAAACACTTTTCGCACTTGTGTTAGTGTTGATAAAACACTTTTCGCACTTGTGTTAGTGTTGAAAAACTACTTTTCGCACTTGTGTTGGTGCAGGAAACCACTTTTGCACTTGTATTAGTGTGGAAAAAACACTTTTTGCACTTGTGTTAGTGTTGAAAAACCACTTTTCGCACTTGTGTTAGTGTTGAAAAACCACTTTTCGCACTTGTGTTGGTGCAGGAAATCACTTTTGCACTTGTATTAGTGTGGAAAAAACACTTTTTACACTTGTGATAGTGTTGAAAAACCACTTTTCGCACTTGTGTTAGTGTTGAAAAACCACTTTTTGCACTTGTGTTGGTGCAGGAAACCACTTATCGCACTTGTGTTAGTGTGGAAAAAACACTTTTTGCACTTGTGTTAGTGTTGAAAAGCCACTTTTCGCACTTGTGTTAGTGTTGTAAAACCACTTTTCACACTTGTGTTGGTGCAGGAAACCACTTTTCCACTTGTATTAGTGTGGAAAAACCACTTTTCGCACTTGTGTTAGTGTTGAAAAGCCACTTTTCGCACTTGTGTTAGTGTTGTAAAACCACTTTTCGCACTTGTGTTGGTGCAGGAAACCACTTTTGCACTTGTATTATTGTGGAAAAACCACTTTTCGCACTTGTGTTAGTGTTGAAAAACCACTTTTCGCACTTGTGTTAGTGTTGAAAAACCAATTTTCGCACTTGTGTTAGTGTTAAAAAACCACTTTTCGCACTTGTGTTGGTGCAGGAAACCACTTTTGCACTTGTATTAGTGTGGAAAAAACACTTTTCGCACTTGTGTTAATGTTGAAAAACCACTTTTCGCACTTGTGTTAGTGTTGAAAAACCACTTTTCGCACTTGTGTTAGTGTTGAAAAAACACTTTTCGCACTTGTGTTAGTGTTGAAAAACTACTTTTCGCACTTGTGTTGGTGCAGGAAACCACTTTTGCACTTGTATTAGTGTGGAAAAAACACTTTTCGCACTTGTGTTAATGTTGAAAAACCACTTTTCGCACTTGTGTTAGTGTGGAAAAAACACTTTTCGCACTTGTGTTAGTGTTGAAAAAACACTTTTCGCACTTGTGTTAGTGTTGAAAAACTACTTTTCGCACTTGTGTTGGTGCAGGAAACCACTTTTGCACTTGTATTAGTGTGGAAAAAACACTTTTTGCACTTGTGTTAGTGTTGAAAAACCACTTTTCGCACTTGTGTTAGTGTTGAAAAACCACTTTTCGCACTTGTGTTGGTGCAGGAAATCACTTTTGCACTTGTATTAGTGTGGAAAAAACACTTTTTACACTTGTGATAGTGTTGAAAAACCACTTTTCGCACTTGTGTTAGTGTTGAAAAACCACTTTTTGCACTTGTGTTGGTGCAGGAAACCACTTATCGCACTTGTGTTAGTGTGGAAAAAACACTTTTTGCACTTGTGTTAGTGTTGAAAAGCCACTTTTCGCACTTGTGTTAGTGTTGTAAAACCACTTTTCACACTAGTGTTGGTGCAGGAAACCACTTTTCCACTTGTATTAGTGTGGAAAAACCACTTTTCGCACTTGTGTTAGTGTTGAAAAGCCACTTTTCGCACTTGTGTTAGTGTTGTAAAACCACTTTTCGCACTTGTGTTGGTGCAGGAAACCACTTTTGCACTTGTATTATTGTGGAAAAACCACTTTTCGCACTTGTGTTTGTGTTGAAAAACCACTTTTCCCACTTGTGTTAGTGTTGAAAAACCAATTTTCGCACTTGTGTTAGTGTTAAAAAACCACTTTTCGCACTTGTGTTGGTGCAGGAAACCACTTTTGCACTTGTATTAGTGTGGAAAAAACACTTTTCGCACTTGTGTTAATGTTGAAAAACCACTTTTCGCACTTGTGTTAGTGTTGAAAAACCACTTTTCGCACTTGTGTTAGTGTTGAAAAACCACTTTTCGCACTTGTGTTGGTGCAGGAAACCACTTTTGCACTTGTATTAGTGTGGAAAAAACACTTTTTGCACTTGTGATAGTGTTGAAAAACCACTTTTCGCACTTGTGTTAGTGTTGAAAAGCCACTTTTCGCACTTGTGTTGGTGCAGGAAACCACTTTTACACTTGTATTAGTGTGGAAAAACCACTTTTCGCACTTGTGTTAGTGTTGAAAAACCACTTTTCGCACTTGTGTTAGTGTTGAAAAACCACTTTTCGCAGTTGTGTTGGTGCAGGAAACCACTTTTGCACTTGTATTAGTGTGGAAAAACCACTTTTCGCACTTGTGTTAGTGTTGAAAAACCAGTTTTCGCACTTGTGTTAGTGTTGAAAAACCACTTTTCGCACTTGTGTTAGTGTTGAAAAACCACTTTTCGCACTTGTGTTAGTGTTGAAAAACCACTTTTCGCACTTGTGTTGGTGCAGGAAATCACTTTTGCACTTGTATTAGTGTGGAAAAAACACTTTTTACACTTGTGATAGTGTTGAAAAACCACTTTTCGCACTTGTGTTAGTGTTGAAAAACCACTTTTTGCACTTGTGTTGGTGCAGGAAACCACTTATCGCACTTGTGTTAGTGTGGAAAAAATACTTTTTGCACTTGTGTTCGTGTTGAAAAGCCACTTTTCGCACTTGTGTTAGTGTTGTAAAACCACTTTTCACACTTGTGTTGGTGCAGGAAACCACTTTTCCACTTGTATTAGTGTGGAAAAACCACTTTTCGCACTTGTGTTAGTGTTGAAAAGCCACTTTTCGCACTTGTGTTAGTGTTGTAAAACCACTTTTCGCACTTGTGTTGGTGCAGGAAACCACTTTTGCACTTGTATTATTGTGGAAAAACCACTTTTCGCACTTGTGTTAGTGTTGAAAAACCACTTTTCGCACTTGTGTTAGTGTTGAAAAACCAATTTTCGCACTTGTGTTAGTGTTAAAAAACCACTTTTCGCACTTGTGTTGGTGCAGGAAACCACTTTTGCACTTGTATTAGTGTGGAAAAAACACTTTTCGCACTTGTGTTAATGTTGAAAAACCACTTTTCGCACTTGTGTTAGTGTTGAAAAACCACTTTTCGCACTTGTGTTAGTGTTGAAAAACCACTTTTCGCACTTGTGTTGGTGCAGGAAACCACTTTTGCACTTGTATTAGTGTGGAAAAAACACTTTTTGCACTTGTGATAGTGTTGAAAAACCACTTTTCGCACTTGTGTTAGTGTTGAAAAGCCACTTTTCGCACTTGTGTTGGTGCAGGAAACCACATTTACACTTGTATTAGTGTGGAAAAACCACTTTTCGCACTTGTGTTAGTGTTGAAAAACCACTTTTCGCACTTGTGTTAGTGTTGAAAAACCACTTTTCGCAGTTGTGTTGGTGCAGGAAACCACTTTTGCACTTGTATTAGTGTGGATAAAACCACTTTTCGCACTTGTGTTAGTGTTGAAAAACCAGTTTTCGCACTTGTGTTAGTGTTGAAAAACCACTTTTTGCACTTGTGTTAGTGTTGAAAAACCACTTTTCGCACTTGTGTTGGTGCAGGAAACCACTTTTGCACTTGTATTAGTGTGGAAAAAACACTTTTCGCACTTGTGTTAGTGTTGAAAAACCACTTTTCGCACTTGTGTTAGTGTTGAAAAACCACTTTTCGCACTTGTGTTGGTGCAGGAAACCACTTTTGCACTTGTATTAGTGTGGAAAAAACACTTTTCGCACTTGTGTTAGTGTTGAAAAACCACTTTTTGCACTTGTGTTGGTGCAGGAAACCACTTTTGCACTTGTATTAGTGTGGAAAAACCACTTTTCGCACTTGTGTTAGTGTTGAAAAACCACTTTTCGCACTTGTGTTAGTGTTGAAAAACCACTTTTCGCAATTGTGTTGGTGCAGGAAACCAGTTTTGCACTTGTATTAGTGTGGAAAAAACACTTTTTGCACTTGTAATAGTGTTGAAAAACCACATTTCGCACTTGTGTTAGTGTTGAAAATCCACTTTTCGCACTTGTGTTGGTGCAGGAAACCACTTTTGCACTTGTATTAGTGTGGAAAAACCACTTATCGCACTTGTGTTAGTGTTGAAAAACCACTTTTCGCACTTGTGTTAGTGTTGAAAAACCACTTTTCGCACTTGTGTTGGTGCAGGAAACCACTTTTGCACTTATATTAGTGTGGAAAAAACACTTTTTGCACTTGTGATAGTGTTGAAAAACCACTTGTCGCACTTGTGTTAGTGTTGAAAAACCACTTTTCGCACTTGTGTTAGTGTTGAAAAACCACTTTTCGCACTTGTGTTAGTGTTGATAAACCACTTTTCGCACTTGTGTTAGTGTTGAAAAACCACTTTTTGCACTTGTGTTGGAGCAGGAAACCACTTTTGCACTTGTATTAGTGTGGAAAAACCACTTTTCGCACTTGTGTCAGTGTTGAAAAACCACTTTTCGCACTTGTGTCAGTGTTGAAAAACCACTTTTCGCACTTGTGTTAGTGTTGAAAAACCACTTTTCGCACTTGTGTTAGTGTTGAAAAACCACTTTTCGCACTTGTGTTAGTGTTGAAAAACCACTTTTCGCACTTGTGTTAGTGTTGAAAAACCACTTTTCGCACTTGTGTTGGTGCAGGAAACCACTTTTGCACTTGTATTAGTGTGGAAAAAACACTTTTTGTACTTGTGATAGTGTTGAAAAACCACTTTTCGCACTTGTGTTAGTGTTGAAAAACCACTTTTTGCACTTGTGTTGGTGCAGGAAACCACTTATCGCACTTGTGTTAGTGTGGAAAAAACACTTTTTGCACTTGTGTTAGTGTTGAAAAGCCACTTTTCGCACTTGTGTTAGTGTTGTAAAACCACTTTTCACACTTGTGTTGGTGCAGGAAACCACTTTTCCACTTGTATTAGTGTGGAAAAACCACTTTTCGCACTTGTGTTAGTGTTGAAAAGCCACTTTTCGCACTTGTGTTAGTGTTGTAAAACCACTTTTCGCACTTGTGTTGGTGCAGGAAACCACTTTTGCACTTGTATTATTGTGGAAAAACCACTTTTCGCACTTGTGTTAGTGTTGAAAAACCACTTTTCGCACTTGTGTTAGTGTTGAAAAACCAATTTTCGCACTTGTGTTAGTGTTAAAAAACCACTTTTCGCACTTGTGTTGGTGCAGGAAACCACTTTTGCACTTGTATTAGTGTGGAAAAAACACTTTTCGCACTTGTGTTAATGTTGAAAAACCACTTTTCGCACTTGTGTTAGTGTTGAAAAACCACTTTTCGCACTTGTGTTAGTGTTGAAAAACCACTTTTCGCACTTGTGTTGGTGCAGGAAACCACTTTTGCACTTGTATTAGTGTGGAAAAAACACTTTTTGCACTTGTGATAGTGTTGAAAAACCACTTTTCGCACTTGTGTTAGTGTTGAAAAGCCACTTTTCGCACTTGTGTTGGTGCAGGAAACCACTTTTACACTTGTATTAGTGTGGAAAAACCACTTTTCGCACTTGTGTTAGTGTTGAAAAACCACTTTTCGCACTTGTGTTAGTGTTGAAAAACCACTTTTCGCAGTTGTGTTGGTGCAGGAAACCACTTTTGCACTTGTATTAGTGTGGAAAAACCACTTTTCGCACTTGTGTTAGTGTTGAAAAACCAGTTTTCGCACTTGTGTTAGTGTTGAAAAACCACTTTTCGCACTTGTGTTAGTGTTGAAAAACCACTTTTCGCACTTGTGTTGGTGCAGGAAACCACTTTTGCACTTGTATTAGTGTGGAAAAAACACTTTTCGCACTTGTGTTAGTGTTGAAAAACCACTTTTCGCACTTGTGTTAGTGTTGAAAAACCACTTTTCGCACTTGTGTTGGTGCAGGAAACCACTTTTGCACTTGTATTAGTGTGGAAAAAACACTTTTCGCACTTGTGTTAGTGTTGAAAAACCACTTTTCGCACTTGTGTTGGTGCAGGAAACCACTTTTGCACTTGTATTAGTGTGGAAAAACCACTTTTCGCACTTGTGTTAGTGTTGAAAAACCACTTTTCGCACTTGTGTTAGTGTTGAAAAACCACTTTTCGCAATTGTGTTGGTGCAGGAAACCAGTTTTGCACTTGTATTAGTGTGGAAAAAACACTTTTTGCACTTGTAATAGTGTTGAAAAACCACATTTCGCACTTGTGTTAGTGTTGAAAATCCACTTTTCGCACTTGTGTTGGTGCAGGAAACCACTTTTGCACTTGTATTAGTGTGGAAAAACCACTTATCGCACTTGTGTTAGTGTTGAAAAACCACTTTTCGCACTTGTGTTAGTGTTGAAAAACCACTTTTCGCACTTGTGTTGGTGCAGGAAACCACTTTTGCACTTATATTAGTGTGGAAAAAACACTTTTTGCACTTGTGATAGTGTTGAAAAACCACTTGTCGCACTTGTGTTAGTGTTAAAAAACCACTTTTCGCACTTGTGTTAGTGTTGAAAAACCACTTTTCGCACTTGTGTTAGTGTTGATAAACCACTTTTCGCACTTGTGTTAGTGTTGAAAAACCACTTTTTGCACTTGTGTTGGAGCAGGAAACCACTTTTGCACTTGTATTAGTGTGGAAAAACCACTTTTCGCACTTGTGTCAGTGTTGAAAAACCACTTTTCGCACTTGTGTCAGTGTTGAAAAACCACTTTTCGCACTTGTGTTAGTGTTGAAAAACCACTTTTCGCACTTGTGTTAGTGTTGAAAAACCACTTTTCGCACTTGTGTTAGTGTTGAAAAACCACTTTTCGCACTTGTGTTAGTGTTGAAAAACCACTTTTCGCACTTGTGTTGGTGCAGGAAACCACTTTTGCACTTGTATTAGTGTGGAAAAAACACTTTTTGTACTTGTGATAGTGTTGAAAAACCACTTTTCGCACTTGTGTTAGTGTTGAAAAACCACTTTTCGCACTTGTGTTGGTGCAGGAAACCACTTTTCGCACTTGTGTTAATGTTGAAAAACCACTTTTCGCACTTGTGTTAGTGTTGAAAAACCACTTTTCGCACTTGTGTTAGTGTTGAAAAACCACTTTTCGCACTTGTGTTGGTGCAGGAAACCACTTTTGCACTTGTATTAGTGTGGAAAAAACACTTTTCGCTCTTGTGTTAGTGTTGAAAAACCACTTTTCGCACTTGTGTTAGTGTTGAAAAACCACTTTTCGCACTTGTGTTAGTGTTGAAAAACCACTTTTCGCACTTGTGTTGGTGCAGGAAACCACTTTTGCACTTGTATTAGTGTGGAAAAACCACTTTTCGCACTTGTGTTAGTGTTGAAAAACCACTTTTCGCACTTGTGTTAGTGTTGAAAAACCACTTTTCGCACATGTGTTGGTGCAGGAAACCACTTTTGCACTTGTATTAGTGTGGAAAAAACACTTTTTGCACTTGTGATAGTGTTGAAAAACCACTTTTCGCACTTGTGTTAGTGTTGAAAAACCACTTTTCGCACTTGTGTTAGTGTTGAAAAACCACTTTTCGCACTTGTGTTGGTGCAGGAAACCACTTTTGCACTTGTATTAGTGTGGAAAAAACACTTTTCGCACTTCTGTTAGTGTTGAAAAACCACTTTTCGCACTTGTGTTAGTGTTGAAAAACCACTTTTCGCACTTGTGTTAGTGTTGAAAAACCACTTTTCGCACTTGTGTTGGTGCAGGAAACCACTTTTGCACTTGTATTAGTGTGGAAAAAACACTTTTGCACTTTTGATAGTGTTGAAAAACCACTTTTCACACTTGTGTTGGTGCAGGAAACCACTATTGCACTTGTATTAGTGTGGAAAAACCACTTTTCGCACTTGTGTTAGTGTTGGAAAACCACTTTTCGCACTTGTGTTAGTGTTGAAAAACCACTTTTCGCACATGTGTTGGTGCAGGAAACCACTTTTGCACTTGTATTATTGTGGAAAAAACACTTTTTGCACTTGTGATAGTGTTGAAAAACCACTTTTCGCACTTGTGTTAGTGTTGAAAAACCACTTTTCGCACTTGTGTTAGTGTTGAAAAACCACTTTTCGCACTTGTGTTGGTGCAGGAAACCACCTTTGCACTTGTATTAGTGTGGAATAAACACTTTTTGCACTTGTGATAGTGTTAAAAAACCACTTTTCGCACTTGTGTTAGTGTTGAAAAACCACTTTTCGCACTTGTGTTGGTGCAGGAAACCACTTTTGCACTTGTATTAGTGTGGAAAAACCACTTTTCGCACTTGTGTTAGTGTTGAAAAACCACTTTTCGCACTTGTGTTAGTGTTGAAAAACCACTTTTTGCACTTGTGTTGGAGCAGGAAACCACTTTTGCACTTGTATTAGTGTGGAAAAACACTTTTTGCACTTGTGATAGTGTTGAAAAACCACTTTCGCACTTGTGTTAGTGTTGAAAAACCACTTTTTGCACTTGTGTTGGTGCAGGAAACCACTTTTGCACTTGTATTAGTGTGGAAAAACCACTTTTCGCACTTGTATTAGTGTGGAAAAAACACTTTTCACATTTATGTTAGTGTTGAAAAACCACTTTTCGCACTTGTGTTGGTGCAGGAAACCACTTTTGCACTTGTATTAGTGTGGAAAAACCACTCTTCGCACTTATGTTAGTGTTGAAAAACCACTTTTCGCACTTGTGTTAGTGTTGAAAAAACACTTTTCGCACTTGTGTTGGTGCAGGAAACCACTTTTGCACTTGTATTAGTGTGGAAAAAACACTCTTCGCACTTGTGTTAGTGTTGAAAAACCACTTTTCGCACTTGTGTTAGTGTTGAAAAACCACTTTTCGCACTTGTGTTAGTGTTGAAAAAACACTTTTTGCACTTGTGTTAGTGTTGAAAAACCACTTTTCGCATTTGTGTTGGTGCAGGAAACCACTTTTGCACTTGTATTAGTGTGGAAAAAACACTTTTCGCACTTGTGTTAGTGTTGAAAAAACACTTTTCGCACTTGTGTTAGTGTTGAAAAACTACTTTTTGCACTTGTGTTGGTGCAGGAAACCACTTTTGCACTTGTATTAGTGTGGAAAAAACACTTTTTGCACTTGTGTTAGTGTTGAAAAACCACTTTTCACACTTGTGTTAGTGTTGAAAAACCACTTTTCGCACTTGTGTTGGTGCAGGAAATCACTTTTGCACTTGTATTAGTGTGGAAAAAACACTTTTTGCACTTGTGATAGTGTTGAAAAACCACTTTTCGCACTTGTGTTAGTGTTGAAAAACCACTTTTCGCACTTGTGTTGGTGCAGGAAACCACTTATCGCACTTGTGTTAGTGTGGAAAAAACACTTTTTGCACTTGTGTTAGTGTTGAAAAGCCACTTTTCGCACTTGTGTTAGTGTTGTAAAACCACTTTTCACACTTGTGTTGGTGCAGGAAACCACTTTTCCACTTGTATTAGTGTGGAAAAACCACTTTTCGCACTTGTGTTAGTGTTGAAAAGCCACTTTTCGCACTTGTGATAGTGTTGTAAAACCACTTTTCGCACTTGTGTTGGTGCAGGAAACCACTTTTGCACTTGTATTAGTGTGGAAAAAACACTTTTCGCACTTGTGTTAGTGTTGAAAAACCACTTTTCGCACTTGTGTTAGTGTTGAAAAACCACTTTTCGCACTTGTGTTAGTGTTGAAAAACCACTTTTCACACTTGTGTTAGTGTTGAAAAAACACTTTTCGCACTTGTGTTAGTGTTGAAAAACTACTTTTCGCACTTGTGTTGGTGCAGGAAACCACTTTTGCACTTGTATTAGTGTGGAAAAAACACTTTTTGCACTTGTGTTAGTGTTGAAAAACCACTTTTCACACTTGTGTTAGTGTTGAAAAACCACTTTTCGCACTTGTGTTGGTGCAGGAAACCACTTTTGCACTTGTATTAGTGTGGAAAAAACACTTTTCGCACTTGTGTTAGTGTTGAAAAACCACTTTTCGCACTTGTGTTAGTGTTGAAAATCCACTTTTCGCACATGTGTTGGTGCAGGAAACCACTTTTGCACTTGTATTATTGTGGAAAAAACACTTTTTGCACTTGTGTTAGTGTTGAAAAACCACTTTTCACACTTGTGTTGGTGCAGGAAACCACTATTGCACTTGTATTAGTGTGGAAAAAACACTTTTTGCACTTTTGATAGTGTTGAAAAACCACTTTTCACACTTGTGTTGGTGCAGGAAACCACTATTGCACTTGTATTAGTGTGGAAAAACCACTTTTCGCACTTGTGTTAGTGTTGGAAAACCACTTTTCGCACTTGTGTTAGTGTTGAAAAACCACTTTTCGCACATGTGTTGGTGCAGGAAACCACTTTTGCACTTGTATTGTTGTGGAAAAAACACTTTTTGCACTTGTGATAGTGTTGAAAAACCACTTTTCGCACTTGTGTTAGTGTTGAAAAACCACTTTTCGCACTTGTGTTAGTGTTGAAAAACCACTTTTCGCACTTGTGTTGGTGCAGGAAACCACCTTTGCACTTGTATTAGTGTGGAAAAAACACTTTTTGCACTTGTGATAGTGTTAAAAAACCACTTTTCGCACTTGTGTTAGTGTTGAAAAACCACTTTTCGCACTTGTGTTGGTGCAGGAAACCACTTTTGCACTTGTATTAGTGTGGAAAAACCACTTTTCGCACTTGTGTTAGTGTTGAAAAACCACTTTTCGCACTTGTGTTAGTGTTGAAAAACCACTTTTTGCACTTGTGTTGGAGCAGGAAACCACTTTTGCACTTGTATTAGTGTGGAAAAACACTTTTTGCACTTGTGATAGTGTTGAAAAACCACTTTTCGCACTTGTGTTAGTGTTGAAAAACCACTTTTTGCACTTGTGTTGGTGCAGGAAACCACTTTTGCACTTGTATTAGTGTGGAAAAAACACTTTTTGCGCTTGTGATAGTGTTGAAAAACCACTTTTCGCACTTGTGTTAGTGTTGAAAAACCACTTTTCGCACTTGTGTTAGTGTTGAAAAACCACTTTTCGCACTTGTGTTGGTGCAGGAAACCACTTTTGCACTTGTATTAGTGTGGAAAAAACACTTTTCGCACTTGTGTTAATGTTGAAAAACCACTTTTCGCACTTGTGTTAGTGTTGAAAAACCACTTTTCGCACTTGTGTTAGTGTTGAAAAACCACTTTTCGCACTTGTGTTGGTGCAGGAAACCACTTTTGCACTTGTATTAGTGTGGAAAAAACACTTTTTGCACTTGTGATAGTGTTGAAAAACCACTTTTCGCACTTGTGTTAGTGTTGAAAAACGACTTTTCGCACTTGTGTTGGTGCAGGAAACCACTTTTGCACTTGTATTAGTGTGGAAAAAACACTTTTCGCACTTGTGTTAGTGTTGAAAAACCACTTTTCGCACTTGTGTTAGTGTTGAAAAACCACTTTTCGCACTTGTGTTGGTGCAGGAAACCACTTTTGCACTTGTATTAGTGTGGCAAAAACACTTTTCGCACTTGTGTTAGTGTTGAAAAATCACTTTTCGCACTTGTGTTAGTGTTGAAAAACCACTTTTCGCACTTGTGTTGGTGCAGGAAACCACTTTTGCACTTGCATTAGTGTGGAAAAACCACTTTTCGCACTTGTGTTAGTGTTGAAAAACCACTTTTCGCACTTGTGTTAGTGTTGAAAAACCACTTTTCGCAATTGTGTTGGTGCAGGAAACCAGTTTTGCACTTGTATTAGTGTGGGAAAAACACTTTTTGCACTTGTAATAGTGTTGAAAAACCACTTTTCGCACTTGTGTTAGTGTTGAAAATCCACTTTTCGCACTTGTGTTGGTGCAGGAAACCACTTTTGCACTTGTATTAGTGTGGAAAAACCACTTTTCGCACTTGTATTAGTGTGGAAAAAACACTTTTTGCACTTGTGATAGTGTTGAAAAACCACTTTTCGCACTTGTGTTAGTGTTGAAAAACCACTTTTCGCACTTGTGTTAGTGTTGAAAAACCACTTTTCGCACTTGTGTTAGTGTTGATAAACCACTTTTCGCACTTGTGTTAGTGTTGAAAAACCACTTTTTGCACTTGTGTTGGAGCAGGAAACCACTTTTGCACTTGTATTAGTGTGGCAAAACCACTTTTCGCACTTGTGTCAGTGTTGAAAAACCACTTTTCGCACTTGTGTTAGTGTTGAAAAACCACTTTTCGCACTTGTGTTAGTGTTGAAAAACCACTTTTCGCACTTGTGTTGGTGCAGGAAACCACTTTTGCACTTGTATTAGTGTGGAAAAAACACTTTTTGTACTTGTGATAGTGTTGAAAAACCACTTTTCGCACTTGTGTTAGTGTTGAAAAACCACTTTTCGCACTTGTGTTGGTGCAGGAAACCACTTTTGCACTTGTATTAGTGTGGAAAAAACACTTTTCGCACTTGTGTTAGTGTTGAAAAACGACTTTTCGCACTTGTGTTAGTGTTGAAAAACCACTTTTCGCACATGTGTTGGTGCAGGAAACCACTTTTGCACTTGTATTATTGTGGAAAAAACACTTTTTGCACTTGTGTTAGTGTTGAAAAACCACTTTTCACACTTGTGTTGGTGCAGGAAACCACTATTGCACTTGTATTAGTGTGGAAAAAACACTTTTTGCACTTTTGATAGTGTTGAAAAACCACTTTTCACACTTGTGTTGGTGCAGGAAACCACTATTGCACTTGTATTAGTGTGGAAAAACCACTTTTCGCACTTGTGTTAGTGTTGGAAAACCACTTTTCGCACTTGTGTTAGTGTTGAAAAACCACTTTTCGCACATGTGTTGGTGCAGGAAACCACTTTTGCACTTGTATTATTGTGGAAAAAACACTTTTTGCACTTGTGATAGTGTTGAAAAACCACTTTTCGCACTTGTGTTAGTGTTGAAAAACCACTTTTCGCACTTGTGTTAGTGTTGAAAAACCACTTTTCGCACTTGTGTTGGTACAGGAAACCACCTTTGCACTTATATTAGTGTGGAAAAAACACTTTTTGCACTTGTGATAGTGTTAAAAAACCACTTTTCGCACTTGTGTTAGTGTTGAAAAACCACTTTTCGCACTTGTGTTGGTGCAGGAAACCACTTTTGCACTTGTATTAGTGTGGAAAAACCACTTTTGCACTTGTGTTAGTGTTGAAAAACCACTTTTCGCACTTGTGTTAGTGTTGAAAAACCACTTTTTGCACTTGTGTTGGAGCAGGAAACCACTTTTGCACTTGTATTAGTGTGGAAAAACACTTTTTGCACTTGTGATAGTGTTGAAAAACCACTTTTCGCACTTGTGTTAGTGTTCAAAAACCACTTTTTGCACTTGTGCTGGTGCAGGAAACCACTTTTGCACTTGTATTAGTGTGGAAAAAACACTTTTTGCACTTGTGATAGTGTTGAAAAACCACTTTTCGCACTTGTGTTAGTGTTGAAAAACCACTTTTTGCACTTGTGTTAGTGTTGAAAAACCACTTTTCGCACTTGTGTTGGTGCAGGAAACCACTTTTGCACTTGTATTAGTGTGGAAAAAACACTTTTCGCACTTGTGTTAATGTTGAAAAACCACTTTTCGCACTTGTGTTGGTGCAGGAAACCACTTTTGCACTTGTATTAGTGTGGAAAAAACACTTTTCGCACTTGTGTTAATGTTGAAAAACCACTTTTCGCACTTGTGTTAGTGTTGAAAAACCACTTTTCGCACTTGTGTTAGTGTTGAAAAACCACTTTTCGCACTTGTGTTGGTGCAGGAAACCACTTTTGCACTTGTATTAGTGTGGAAAAAACACTTTTTGCACTTGTGATAGTGTTGAAAAACCACTTTTCGCACTTGTGTTAGTGTTGAAAAACCACTTTTCGCACTTGTGTTGGTGCAGGAAACCACTTTTGCACTTGTATTAGTGTGGAAAAAACACTTTTCGCACTTGTGTTAGTGTTGAAAAACCACTTTTCGCACTTGTGTTAGTGTTGAAAAACCACTTTTCGCACTTGTGTTGGTGCAGGAAACCACTTTTGCACTTGTATTAGTGTGGCAAAAACACTTTTCGCACTTGTGTTAGTGTTGAAAAACCACTTTTCGCACTTGTGTTAGTGTTGAAAAACCACTTTTCGCACTTGTGTTGGTGCAGGAAACCACTTTTGCACTTGTATTAGTGTGGAAAAACCACTTTTCGCACTTGTGTTAGTGTTGAAAAACCACTTTTCGCACTTGTGTTAGTGTTGAAAAACCACTTTTCGCAATTGTGTTGGTGCAGGAAACCAGTTTTGCACTTGTATTAGTGTGGGAAAAACACTTTTTGCACTTGTAATAGTGTTGAAAAACCAATTTTCGCACTTGTGTTAGTGTTGAAAATCCACTTTTCGCACTTGTGTTGGTGCAGGAAACCACTTTTGCACTTGTATTAGTGTGGAAAAACCACTTTTCGCACTTGTATTAGTGTGGAAAAAACACTTTTTGCACTTGTGATAGTGTTGAAAAACCACTTTTCGCACTTGTGTTAGTGTTGAAAAACCACTTTTCGCACTTGTGTTAGTGTTGAAAAACCACTTTTCGCACTTGTGTTAGTGTTGATAAACCACTTTTCGCACTTGTGTTAGTGTTGAAAAACCACTTTTTGCACTTGTGTTGGAGTAGGAAACCACTTTTGCACTTGTATTAGTGTGGCAAAACCACTTTTCGCACGTGTGTTAGTGTTGAAAAACCACTTTTCGCACTTGTGTTAGTGTTGAAAAACCACTTTTCGCACTTGTGTTGGTGCAGGAAACCACTTTTGCACTTGTATTAGTGTGGAAAAAACACTTTTCGCACTTGTATTAGTGTGGAAAAAACACTTTTTGCACTTGTGATAGTGTTGAAAAACCACTTTTCGCACTTGTGTTAGTGTTGAAAAACCACTTTTCGCACTTGTGTTAGTGTTGAAAAACCACTTTTCGCACTTGTGTTAGCGTTGATAAACCACTTTTCGCACTTGTGTTGGTGCAGGAAACCACTTTTGCACTTGTATTAGTGTGGAAAAAACACTTTTTGCACTTGTGTTAGTGTTGAAAAACCACTTTTTGCACTTGTGTTAGTGTTGAAAAACCACTTTTCGCACTTGTGTTGGTGCAGGAAACCACTTTTGCACTTGTATTAGTGTGGCAAAAACACTTTTCGCACTTGTGTTAGTGTTGAAAAACCACTTTTCGCACTTGTGTTAGTGTTGAAAAACCACTTTTCGCACTTGTGTTGGTGCAGGAAACCACTTTTGCACTTGTATTAGTGTGGAAAAACCACTTTTCGCACTTGTGTTAGTGTTGAAAAACCACTTTTCGCACTTGTGTTAGTGTTGAAAAACCACTTTTCGCAATTGTGTTGGTGCAGGAAACCAGTTTTGCACTTGTATTAGTGTGGGAAAAACACTTTTTGCACTTGTAATAGTGTTGAAAAACCAATTTTCGCACTTGTGTTAGTGTTGAAAATCCACTTTTCGCACTTGTGTTGGTGCAGGAAACCACTTTTGCACTTGTATTAGTGTGGAAAAACCACTTTTCGCACTTGTATTAGTGTGGAAAAAACACTTTTTGCACTTGTGATAGTGTTGAAAAACCACTTTTCGCACTTGTGTTAGTGTTGAAAAACCACTTTTCGCACTTGTGTTAGTGTTGAAAAACCACTTTTCGCACTTGTGTTAGTGTTGATAAACCACTTTTCGCACTTGTGTTAGTGTTGAAAAACCACTTTTTGCACTTGTGTTGGAGTAGGAAACCACTTTTGCACTTGTATTAGTGTGGCAAAACCACTTTTCGCACGTGTGTTAGTGTTGAAAAACCACTTTTCGCACTTGTGTTAGTGTTGAAAAACCACTTTTCGCACTTGTGTTGGTGCACGAAACCACTTTTGCACTTGTATTAGTGTGGAAAAAACACTTTTCGCACTTGTGTTAGTGTTGAAAAACCACTTTTCGCACTTGTGTTAGTGTTGAAAAACCACTTTTCGCACATGTGTTGGTGCAGGAAACCACTTTTGCACTTGTATTATTGTGGAAAAAACACTTTTTGCACTTGTGTTAGTGTTGAAAAACCACTTTTCACACTTGTGTTGGTGCAGGAAACCACTATTGCACTTATATTAGTGTGGAAAAAACACTTTTTGCACTTTTGATAGTGTTGAAAAACCACTTTTCACACTTGTGTTGGTGCAGGAAACCACTATTGCACTTGTATTAGTGTGGGAAAACCACTTTTCGCACTTGTGTTAGTGTTGGAAAACCACTTTTTGCACTTGTGTTAGTGTTGAAAAACCACTTTTCGCACATGTGTTGGTGCAGGAAACCACTTTTGCACTTGTATTATTGTGGAAAAAACACTTTTTGCACTTGTGATAGTGTTGAAAAACCACTTTTCGCACTTGTGTTAGTGTTGAAAAACCACTTTTCGCACTTGTGTTAGTGTTGAAAAACCACTTTTCGCACTTGTGTTGGTACAGGAAACCACCTTTGCACTTATATTAGTGTGGAAAAAACACTTTTTGCACTTGTGATAGTGTTAAAAAACCACTTTTCGCACTTGTGTTAGTGTTGAAAAACCACTTTTCGCACTTGTGTTGGTGCAGGAAACCACTTTTGCACTTGTATTAGTGTGGAAAAACCACTTTTCGCACTTGTGTTAGTGTTGAAAAACCACTTTTCGCACTTGTGTTAGTGTTGAAAAACCACTTTTTGCACTTGTGTTGGAGCAGGAAACCACTTTTGCACTTGTATTAGTGTGGAAAAACACTTTTTGCACTTGTGATAGTGTTGAAAAACCACTTTTTGCACTTGTGTTAATGTTGAAAAACCACTTTTCGCACTTGTGTTAGTGTTGAAAAACCACTTTTCGCACTTGTGTTGGTGCAGGAAACCACTTTTGCACTTGTATTAGTGTGGAAAAAACACTTTTTGCACTTGTGATAGTGTTGAAAAACCACTTTTCGCACTTGTGTTAGTGTTGAAAAACCACTTTTCGCACTTGTGTTAGTGTTGAAAAACCACTTTTCGCACTTGTGTTGGTGCAGGAAACCACTTTTGCACTTGTATTAGTGTGGAAAAACCACTTTTCGCACTTGTGTTAGTGTTGAAAAACCACTTTTCGCACTTGTGTTAGTGTTGAAAAACCACTTTTCGCAATTGTGTTGGTGCAGGAAACCAGTTTTGCACTTGTATTAGTGTGGGAAAAACACTTTTTGCACTTGTAATAGTGTTGAAAAACCAATTTTCGCACTTGTGTTAGTGTTGAAAATCCACTTTTCGCACTTGTGTTGGTGCAGGAAACCACTTTTGCACTTGTATTAGTGTGGAAAAACCACTTTTCGCACTTGTATTAGTGTGGAAAAAACACTTTTTGCACTTGTGATAGTGTTGAAAAACCACTTTTCGCACTTGTGTTAGTGTTGAAAAACCACTTTTCGCACTTGTGTTAGTGTTGAAAAACCACTTTTCGCACTTGTGTTAGTGTTGATAAACCACTTTTCGCACTTGTGTTAGTGTTGAAAAACCACTTTTCGCACTTGTGTTAGTGTTGAAAAACCACTTTTCGCACATGTGTTGGTGCAGGAAACCACTTTTGCACTTGTATTATTGTGGAAAAAACACTTTTTGCACTTGTGTTAGTGTTGAAAAACCACTTTTCACACTTGTGTTGGTGCAGGAAACCACTATTGCACTTATATTAGTGTGGAAAAAACACTTTTTGCACTTTTGATAGTGTTGAAAAACCACTTTTCACACTTGTGTTGGTGCAGGAAACCACTATTGCACTTGTATTAGTGTGGGAAAACCACTTTTCGCACTTGTGTTAGTGTTGGAAAACCACTTTTTGCACTTGTGTTAGTGTTGAAAAACCACTTTTCGCACATGTGTTGGTGCAGGAAACCACTTTTGCACTTGTATTATTGTGGAAAAAACACTTTTTGCACTTGTGATAGTGTTGAAAAACCACTTTTCGCACTTGTGTTAGTGTTGAAAAACCACTTTTCGCACTTGTGTTAGTGTTGAAAAACCACTTTTCGCACTTGTGTTGGTACAGGAAACCACCTTTGCACTTATATTAGTGTGGAAAAAACACTTTTTGCACTTGTGATAGTGTTAAAAAACCACTTTTCGCACTTGTGTTAGTGTTGAAAAACCACTTTTCGCACTTGTGTTGGTGCAGGAAACCACTTTTGCACTTGTATTAGTGTGGAAAAACCACTTTTCGCACTTGTGTTAGTGTTGAAAAACCACTTTTCGCACTTGTGTTAGTGTTGAAAAACCACTTTTTGCACTTGTGTTGGAGCAGGAAACCACTTTTGCACTTGTATTAGTGTGGAAAAACACTTTTTGCACTTGTGATAGTGTTGAAAAACCACTTTTTGCACTTGTGTTAATGTTGAAAAACCACTTTTCGCACTTGTGTTAGTGTTGAAAAACCACTTTTCGCACTTGTGTTGGTGCAGGAAACCACTTTTGCACTTGTATTAGTGTGGAAAAAACACTTTTTGCACTTGTGATAGTGTTGAAAAACCACTTTTCGCACTTGTGTTAGTGTTGAAAAACCACTTTTCGCACTTGTGTTAGTGTTGAAAAACCACTTTTCGCACTTGTGTTGGTGCAGGAAACCACTTTTGCACTTGTATTAGTGTGGAAAAACCACTTTTCGCACTTGTGTTAGTGTTGAAAAACCACTTTTCGCACTTGTGTTAGTGTTGAAAAACCACTTTTCGCAATTGTGTTGGTGCAGGAAACCAGTTTTGCACTTGTATTAGTGTGGGAAAAACACTTTTTGCACTTGTAATAGTGTTGAAAAACCAATTTTCGCACTTGTGTTAGTGTTGAAAATCCACTTTTCGCACTTGTGTTGGTGCAGGAAACCACTTTTGCACTTGTATTAGTGTGGAAAAACCACTTTTCGCACTTGTATTAGTGTGGAAAAAACACTTTTTGCACTTGTGATAGTGTTGAAAAACCACTTTTCGCACTTGTGTTAGTGTTGAAAAACCACTTTTCGCACTTGTGTTAGTGTTGAAAAACCACTTTTCGCACTTGTGTTAGTGTTGATAAACCACTTTTCGCACTTGTGTTAGTGTTGAAAAACCACTTTTTGCACTTGTGTTGGAGCAGGAAACCACTTTTGCACTTGTATTAGTGTGGCAAAACCACTTTTCGCACGTGTGTTAGTGTTGAAAAACCACTTTTCGCACTTGTGTTAGTGTTGAAAAACCACTTTTCGCACTTGTGTTGGTGCAGGAAACCACTTTTGCACTTGTATTAGTGTGGAAAAAACACTTTTCGCACTTGTATTAGTGTGGAAAAAACACTTTTTGCACTTGTGATAGTGTTGAAAAACCACTTTTCGCACTTGTGTTAGTGTTGAAAAACCACTTTTCGCACTTGTGTTAGTGTTGAAAAACCACTTTTCGCACTTGTGTTAGCGTTGATAAACCACTTTTCGCACTTGTGTTGGTGCAGGAAACCACTTTTGCACTTGTATTAGTGTGGAAAAAACACTTTTTGTACTTGTGATAGTGTTGAAAAACCACTTTTCGCACTTGTGTTAGTGTTGAAAAACCACTTTTCGCACTTGTGTTGGTGCACGAAACCACTTTTGCACTTGTATTAGTGTGGAAAAAACACTTTTCGCACTTGTGTTAGTGTTGAAAAACCACTTTTCGCACTTGTGTTAGTGTTGAAAAACCACTTTTCGCACATGTGTTGGTGCAGGAAACCACTTTTGCACTTGTATTATTGTGGAAAAAACACTTTTTGCACTTGTGTTAGTGTTGAAAAACCACTTTTCACACTTGTGTTGGTGCAGGAAACCACTATTGCACTTATATTAGTGTGGAAAAAACACTTTTTGCACTTTTGAAAGTGTTGAAAAACCACTTTTCACACTTGTGTTGGTGCAGGAAACCACTATTGCACTTGTATTAGTGTGGGAAAACCACTTTTCGCACTTGTGTTAGTGTTGGAAAACCACTTTTTGCACTTGTGTTAGTGTTGAAAAACCACTTTTCGCACATGTGTTGGTGCAGGAAACCACTTTTGCACTTGTATTATTGTGGAAAAAACACTTTTTGCACTTGTGATAGTGTTGAAAAACCACTTTTCGCACTTGTGTTAGTGTTGAAAAACCACTTTTCGCACTTGTGTTAGTGTTGAAAAACCACTTTTCGCACTTGTGTTGGTACAGGAAACCACCTTTGCACTTATATTAGTGTGGAAAAAACACTTTTTGCACTTGTGATAGTGTTAAAAAACCACTTTTCGCACTTGTGTTAGTGTTGAAAAACCACTTTTCGCACTTGTGTTGGTGCAGGAAACCACTTTTGCACTTGTATTAGTGTGGAAAAACCACTTTTCGCACTTGTGTTAGTGTTGAAAAACCACTTTTCGCACTTGTGTTAGTGTTGAAAAACCACTTTTTGCACTTGTGTTGGAGCAGGAAACCACTTTTGCACTTGTATTAGTGTGGAAAAACACTTTTTGCACTTGTGATAGTGTTGAAAAACCACTTTTTGCACTTGTGTTAATGTTGAAAAACCACTTTTCGCACTTGTGTTAGTGTTGAAAAACCACTTTTCGCACTTGTGTTGGTGCAGGAAACCACTTTTGCACTTGTATTAGTGTGGAAAAAACACTTTTTGCACTTGTGATAGTGTTGAAAAACCACTTTTCGCACTTGTGTTAGTGTTGAAAAACCACTTTTCGCACTTGTGTTGGTGCAGGAAACCACTTTTGCACTTGTATTAGTGTGGAAAAAACACTTTTCGCACTTGTGTTAGTGTTGAAAAACCACTTTTCGCACTTGTGTTAGTGTTGAAAAACCACTTTTCGCACTTGTGTTGGTGCAGGAAACCACTTTTGCACTTGTATTAGTGTGGCAAAAACACTTTTCGCACTTGTGTTAGTGTTGAAAAACCACTTTTCGCACTTGTGTTAGTGTTGAAAAACCACTTTTCGCAATTGTGTTGGTGCAGGAAACCAGTTTTGCACTTGTATTAGTGTGGAAAAAACACTTTTTGCACTTGTAATAGTGTTGAAAAACCACTTTTCGCACTTGTGTTAGTGTTGAAAATCCACTTTTCGCACTTGTGTTGGTGCAGGAACCCACTTTTGCACTTGTATTAGTGTGGAAAAACCACTTATTGCACTTGTGTTAGTGTTGAAAAACCATTTTTCGCACTTGTGTTAGTGTTGAAAAACCACTTTTCGCACTTGTGTTGGTGCAGGAAACCACTTTTGCACTTATATTAGTGTGGAAAAAACACTTTTTGCACTTGTGATAGTGTTGAAAAACCACTTTTCGCACTTGTGTTAGTGTTGAAAAACCACTTTTCGCACTTGTGTTAGTGTTGATAAACCACTTTTCGCACTTGTGTTAGTGTTGAAAAACCACTTTTTGCACTTGTGTTGGAGCAGGAAACCACTTTTGCACTTGTATTAGTGTGGAAAAACCACTTTTCGCACTTGTGTCAGTGTTGAAAAACCACTTTTCGCACTTATGTTAGTGTTGAAAAACCACTTTTCGCACTTGTGTTAGTGTTGAAAAACCACTTTTCGCACTTGTGTTGGTGCAGGAAACCACTTTTGCACTTGTATTAGTGTGGAAAAAACACTTTTCGCACTTGTGTTAATGTTGAAAAACCACTTTTCGCACTTGTGTTAGTGTTGAAAAACCACTTTTCGCACTTGTGTTAGTGTTGAAAAACCACTTTTCGCACTTGTGTTGGTGCAGGAAACCACTTTTGCACTTGTATTAGTGTGGAAAAAACACTTTTTGTACTTGTGATAGTGTTGAAAAACCACTTTTCGCACTTGTGTTAGTGTTGAAAAACCACTTTTCGCACTTGTGTTGGTGCAGGAAACCACTTTTGCACTTGCATTAGTGTGGAAAAACCACTTTTCGCACTTGTGTTAGTGTTGAAAAACCACTTTTCGCACTTGTGTTAGTGTTGAAAAACCACTTTTCGCAATTGTGTTGGTGCAGGAAACCAGTTTTGCACTTGTATTAGTGTGGGAAAAACACTTTTTGCACTTGTAATAGTGTTGAAAAACCACTTTTCGCACTTGTGTTAGTGTTGAAAATCCACTTTTCGCACTTGTGTTGGTGCAGGAAACCACTTTTGCACTTGTATTAGTGTGGAAAAACCACTTTTCGCACTTGTATTAGTGTGGAAAAAACACTTTTTGCACTTGTGATAGTGTTGAAAAACCACTTTTCGCACTTGTGTTAGTGTTGAAAAACCACTTTTCGCACTTGTGTTAGTGTTGAAAAACCACTTTTCGCACTTGTGTTGGTGCAGGAAACCACTTTTGCACTTGTATTAGTGTGGAAAAAACACTTTTTGTACTTGTGATAGTGTTGAAAAACCACTTTTCGCACTTGTGTTAGTGTTGAAAAACCACTTTTCGCACTTGTGTTAGTGTTGAAAAACCACTTTTCGCACTTGTGTTGGTGCAGGAAACCACTTTTGCACTTGCATTAGTGTGGAAAAACCACTTTTCGCACTTGTGTTAGTGTTGAAAAACCACTTTTCGCACTTGTGTTAGTGTTGAAAAACCACTTTTCGCAATTGTGTTGGTGCAGGAAACCAGTTTTGCACTTGTATTAGTGTGGGAAAAACACTTTTTGCACTTGTAATAGTGTTGAAAAACCACTTTTCGCACTTGTGTTAGTGTTGAAAATCCACTTTTCGCACTTGCGTTGGTGCAGGAAACCACTTTTGCACTTGTATTAGTGTGGAAAAACCACTTTTCGCACTTGTATTAGTGTGGAAAAAACACTTTTTGCACTTGTGATAGTGTTGAAAAACCACTTTTCGCACTTGTGTTAGTGTTGAAAAACCACTTTTCGCACTTGTGTTCGTGTTGAAAAACCACTTTTCACACTTGTGTTAGTGTTGATAAACCACTTTTCGCACTTGTGTTAGTGTTGAAAAACCACTTTTTGCACTTGTGTTGGAGCAGGAAACCACTTTTGCACTTGTATTAGTGTGGCAAAACCACTTTTCGCACTTGTGTCAGTGTTGAAAAACCACTTTTCGCACTTGTGTTAGTGTTGAAAAACCACTTTTCGCACTTGTGTTAGTGTTGAAAAACCACTTTTCGCACTTGTGTTGGTGCAGGAAACCACTTTTGCACTTGTATTAGTGTGGAAAAAACACTTTTTGTACTTGTGATAGTGTTGAAAAACCACTTTTCGCACTTGTGTTAGTGTTGAAAAACCACTTTTCGCACTTGTGTTGGTGCAGGAAACCACTTTTGCACTTGTATTAGTGTGGAAAAAACACTTTTCGCACTTGTGTTAGTGTTGAAAAACGACTTTTCGCACTTGTGTTAGTGTTGAAAAACCACTTTTCGCACATGTGTTGGTGCAGGAAACCACTTTTGCACTTGTATTATTGTGGAAAAAACACTTTTTGCACTTGTGTTAGTGTTGAAAAACCACTTTTCACACTTGTGTTGGTGCAGGAAACCACTATTGCACTTGTATTAGTGTGGAAAAAACACTTTTTGCACTTTTGATAGTGTTGAAAAACCACTTTTCACACTTGTGTTGGTGCAGGAAACCACTATTGCACTTGTATTAGTGTGGAAAAACCACTTTTCGCACTTGTGTTAGTGTTGGAAAACCACTTTTCGCACTTGTGTTAGTGTTGAAAAACCACTTTTCGCACATGTGTTGGTGCAGGAAACCACTTTTGCACTTGTATTATTGTGGAAAAAACACTTTTTGCACTTGTGATAGTGTTGAAAAACCACTTTTCGCACTTGTGTTAGTGTTGAAAAACCACTTTTCGCACTTGTGTTAGTGTTGAAAAACCACTTTTCGCACTTGTGTTGGTACAGGAAACCACCTTTGCACTTATATTAGTGTGGAAAAAACACTTTTTGCACTTGTGATAGTGTTAAAAAACCACTTTTCGCACTTGTGTTAGTGTTGAAAAACCACTTTTCGCACTTGTGTTGGTGCAGGAAACCACTTTTGCACTTGTATTAGTGTGGAAAAACCACTTTTGCACTTGTGTTAGTGTTGAAAAACCACTTTTCGCACTTGTGTTAGTGTTGAAAAACCACTTTTTGCACTTGTGTTGGAGCAGGAAACCACTTTTGCACTTGTATTAGTGTGGAAAAACACTTTTTGCACTTGTGATAGTGTTGAAAAACCACTTTTCGCACTTGTGTTAGTGTTCAAAAACCACTTTTTGCACTTGTGTTGGTGCAGGAAACCACTTTTGCACTTGTATTAGTGTGGAAAAAACACTTTTTGCACTTGTGATAGTGTTGAAAAACCACTTTTCGCACTTGTGTTAGTGTTGAAAAACCACTTTTTGCACTTGTGTTAGTGTTGAAAAACCACTTTTCGCACTTGTGTTGGTGCAGGAAACCACTTTTGCACTTGTATTAGTGTGGAAAAAACACTTTTCGCACTTGTGTTAATGTTGAAAAACCACTTTTCGCACTTGTGTTGGTGCAGGAAACCACTTTTGCACTTGTATTAGTGTGGAAAAAACACTTTTCGCACTTGTGTTAATGTTGAAAAACCACTTTTCGCACTTGTGTTAGTGTTGAAAAACCACTTTTCGCACTTGTGTTAGTGTTGAAAAACCACTTTTCGCACTTGTGTTGGTGCAGGAAACCACTTTTGCACTTGTATTAGTGTGGAAAAAACACTTTTTGCACTTGTGATAGTGTTGAAAAACCACTTTTCGCACTTGTGTTAGTGTTGAAAAACCACTTTTCGCACTTGTGTTGGTGCAGGAAACCACTTTTGCACTTGTATTAGTGTGGAAAAAACACTTTTCGCACTTGTGTTAGTGTTGAAAAACCACTTTTCGCACTTGTGTTAGTGTTGAAAAACCACTTTTCGCACTTGTGTTGGTGCAGGAAACCACTTTTGCACTTGTATTAGTGTGGCAAAAACACTTTTCGCACTTGTGTTAGTGTTGAAAAACCACTTTTCGCACTTGTGTTAGTGTTGAAAAACCACTTTTCGCACTTGTGTTGGTGCAGGAAACCACTTTTGCACTTGTATTAGTGTGGAAAAACCACTTTTCGCACTTGTGTTAGTGTTGAAAAACCACTTTTCGCACTTGTGTTAGTGTTGAAAAACCACTTTTCGCAATTGTGTTGGTGCAGGAAACCAGTTTTGCACTTGTATTAGTGTGGGAAAAACACTTTTTGCACTTGTAATAGTGTTGAAAAACCACTTTTCGCACTTGTGTTAGTGTTGAAAATCCACTTTTCGCACTTGTGTTGGTGCAGGAAACCACTTTTGCACTTGTATTAGTGTGGAAAAACCACTTTTCGCACTTGTATTAGTGTGGAAAAAACACTTTTTGCACTTGTGATAGTGTTGAAAAACCACTTTTCGCACTTGTGTTAGTGTTGAAAAACCACTTTTCGCACTTGTGTTAGTGTTGAAAAACCACTTTTCGCACTTGTGTTAGTGTTGATAAACCACTTTTCGCACTTGTGTTAGTGTTGAAAAACCACTTTTTGCACTTGTGTTGGAGCAGGAAACCACTTTTGCACTTGTATTAGTGTGGCAAAACCACTTTTCGCACGTGTGTTAGTGTTGAAAAACCACTTTTCGCACTTGTGTTAGTGTTGAAAAACCACTTTTCGCACTTGTGTTGGTGCAGGAAACCACTTTTGCACTTGTATTAGTGTGGAAAAAACACTTTTCGCACTTGTATTAGTGTGGCAAAAACACTTTTTGCACTTGTGATAGTGTTGAAAAACCACTTTTCGCACTTGTGTTAGTGTTGAAAAACCACTTTTCGCACTTGTGTTAGTGTTGAAAAACCACTTTTCGCACTTGTGTTAGCGTTGATAAACCACTTTTCGCACTTGTGTTGGTGCAGGAAACCACTTTTGCACTTGTATTAGTGTGGAAAAAACACTTTTTGTACTTGTGATAGTGTTGAAAAACCACTTTTCGCACTTGTGTTAGTGTTGAAAAACCACTTTTCGCACTTGTGTTGGTGCAGGAAACCACTTTTGCACTTATATTAGTGTGGAAAAAACACTTTTCGCACTTGTGTTAGTGTTGAAAAACCACTTTTCGCACTTGTGTTAGTGTTGAAAAACCACTTTTCGCACATGTGTTGGTGCAGGAAACCACTTTTGCACTTGTATTATTGTGGAAAAAACACTTTTTGCACTTGTGTTAGTGTTGAAAAACCACTTTTCACACTTGTGTTGGTGCAGGAAACCACTATTGCACTTGTATTAGTGTGGAAAAAACACTTTTTGCACTTTTGATAGTGTTGAAAAACCACTTTTCACACTTGTGTTGGTGCAGGAAACCACTATTGCACTTGTATTAGTGTGGGAAAACCACTTTTCGCACTTGTGTTAGTGTTGGAAAACCACTTTTTGCACTTGTGTTAGTGTTGAAAAACCACTTTTCGCACATGTGTTGGTGCAGGAAACCACTTTTGCACTTGTATTATTGTGGAAAAAACACTTTTTGCACTTGTGATAGTGTTGAAAAACCACTTTTCGCACTTGTGTTAGTGTTGAAAAACCACTTTTCGCACTTGTGTTAGTGTTGAAAAACCACTTTTCGCACTTGTGTTGGTACAGGAAACCACCTTTGCACTTATATTAGTGTGGAAAAAACACTTTTTGCACTTGTGATAGTGTTAAAAAACCACTTTTCGCACTTGTGTTAGTGTTGAAAAACCACTTTTCGCACTTGTATTGGTGCAGGAAACCACTTTTGCACTTGTATTAGTGTGGAAAAACCACTTTTCGCACTTGTGTTAGTGTTGAAAAACCACTTTTTGCACTTGTGTTAGTGTTGAAAAACCACTTTTTGCACTTGTGTTGGAGCAGGAAACCACTTTTGCACTTGTATTAGTGTGGAAAAACACTTTTTGCACTTGTGATAGTGTTGAAAAACCACTTTTTGCACTTGTGTTAATGTTGAAAAACCACTTTTCGCACTTGTGTTAGTGTTGAAAAACCACTTTTCGCACTTGTGTTGGTGCAGGAAACCACTTTTGCACTTGTATTAGTGTGGAAAAAACACTTTTTGCACTTGTGATAGTGTTGAAAAACCACTTTTCGCACTTGTGTTAGTGTTGAAAAACCACTTTTCGCACTTGTGTTGGTGCAGGAAACCACTTTTGCACTTGTATTAGTGTGGAAAAAACACTTTTCGCACTTGTGTTAGTGTTGAAAAACCACTTTTCGCACTTGTGTTAGTGTTGAAAAACCACTTTTCGCACTTGTGTTGGTGCAGGAAACCACTTTTGCACTTGTATTAGTGTGGCAAAAACACTTTTCGCACTTGTGTTAGTGTTGAAAAACCACTTTTCGCACTTGTGTTAGTGTTGAAAAACCACTTTTCGCAATTGTGTTGGTGCAGGAAACCAGTTTTGCACTTGTATTAGTGTGGAAAAAACACTTTTTGCACTTGTAATAGTGTTGAAAAACCACTTTTCGCACTTGTGTTAGTGTTGAAAATCCACTTTTCGCACTTGTGTTGGTGCAGGAACCCACTTTTGCACTTGTATTAGTGTGGAAAAACCACTTATCGCACTTGTGTTAGTGTTGAAAAACCACTTTTCGCACTTGTGTTAGTGTTGAAAAACCACTTTTCGCACTTGTGTTGGTGCAGGAAACCACTTTTGCACTTATATTAGTGTGGAAAAAACACTTTTTGCACTTGTGATAGTGTTGAAAAACCACTTTTCGCACTTGTGTTAGTGTTGAAAAACCACTTTTCGCACTTGTGTTAGTGTTGATAAACCACTTTTCGCACTTGTGTTAGTGTTGAAAAACCACTTTTTGCACTTGTGTTGGAGCAGGAAACCACTTTTGCACTTGTATTAGTGTGGAAAAACCACTTTTCGCACTTGTGTCAGTGTTGAAAAACCACTTTTCGCACTTGTGTTAGTGTTGAAAAACCACTTTTCGCACTTGTGTTAGCGTTGATAAACCACTTTTCGCACTTGTGTTGGTGCAGGAAACCACTTTTGCACTTGTATTAGTGTGGAAAAAACACTTTTTGTACTTGTGATAGTGTTGAAAAACCACTTTTCGCACTTGTGTTAGTGTTGAAAAACCACTTTTCGCACTTGTGTTGGTGCAGGAAACCACTTTTGCACTTGTATTAGTGTGGAAAAAACACTTTTCGCACTTGTGTTAGTGTTGAAAAACCACTTTTCGCACTTGTGTTAGTGTTGAAAAACCACTTTTCGCACATGTGTTGGTGCAGGAAACCACTTTTGCACTTGTATTATTGTGGAAAAAACACTTTTTGCACTTGTGTTAGTGTTGAAAAACCACTTTTCACACTTGTGTTGGTGCAGGAAACCACTATTGCACTTGTATTAGTGTGGAAAAAACACTTTTTGCACTTTTGATAGTGTTGAAAAACCACTTTTCACACTTGTGTTGGTGCAGGAAACCACTATTGCACTTGTATTAGTGTGGGAAAACCACTTTTCGCACTTGTGTTAGTGTTGGAAAACCACTTTTTGCACTTGTGTTAGTGTTGAAAAACCACTTTTCGCACATGTGTTGGTGCAGGAAACCACTTTTGCACTTGTATTATTGTGGAAAAAACACTTTTTGCACTTGTGATAGTGTTGAAAAACCACTTTTCGCACTTGTGTTAGTGTTGAAAAACCACTTTTCGCACTTGTGTTAGTGTTGAAAAACCACTTTTCGCACTTGTGTTGGTACAGGAAACCACCTTTGCACTTATATTAGTGTGGAAAAAACACTTTTTGCACTTGTGATAGTGTTAAAAAACCACTTTTCGCACTTGTGTTAGTGTTGAAAAACCACTTTTCGCACTTGTGTTGGTGCAGGAAACCACTTTTGCACTTGTATTAGTGTGGAAAAACCACTTTTCGCACTTGTGTTAGTGTTGAAAAACCACTTTTCGCACTTGTGTTAGTGTTGAAAAACCACTTTTTGCACTTGTGTTGGAGCAGGAAACCACTTTTGCACTTGTATTAGTGTGGAAAAACACTTTTTGCACTTGTGATAGTGTTGAAAAACCACTTTTTGCACTTGTGTTAATGTTGAAAAACCACTTTTCGCACTTGTGTTAGTGTTGAAAAACCACTTTTCGCACTTGTGTTGGTGCAGGAAACCACTTTTGCACTTGTATTAGTGTGGAAAAAACACTTTTTGCACTTGTGATAGTGTTGAAAAACCACTTTTCGCACTTGTGTTAGTGTTGAAAAACCACTTTTCGCACTTGTGTTGGTGCAGGAAACCACTTTTGCACTTGTATTAGTGTGGAAAAAACACTTTTCGCACTTGTGTTAGTGTTGAAAAACCACTTTTCGCACTTGTGTTAGTGTTGAAAATCCACTTTTCGCACTTGTGTTGGTGCAGGAACCCACTTTTGCACTTGTATTAGTGTGGAAAAACCACTTATCGCACTTGTGTTAGTGTTGAAAAACCACTTTTCGCACTTGTGTTAGTGTTGAAAAACCACTTTTCGCACTTGTGTTGGTGCAGGAAACCACTTTTGCACTTATATTAGTGTGGAAAAAACACTTTTTGCACTTGTGATAGTGTTGAAAAACCACTTTTCGCACTTGTGTTAGTGTTGAAAAACCACTTTTCGCACTTGTGTTAGTGTTGATAAACCACTTTTCGCACTTGTGTTAGTGTTGAAAAACCACTTTTTGCACTTGTGTTGGAGCAGGAAACCACTTTTGCACTTGTATTAGTGTGGAAAAACCACTTTTCGCACTTGTGTCAGTGTTGAAAAACCACTTTTCGCACTTATGTTAGTGTTGAAAAACCACTTTTCGCACTTGTGTTAGTGTTGAAAAACCACTTTTCGCACTTGTGTTGGTGCAGGAAACCACTTTTGCACTTGTATTAGTGTGGAAAAAACACTTTTCGCACTTGTGTTAATGTTGAAAAACCACTTTTCGCACTTGTGTTAGTGTTGAAAAACCACTTTTCGCACTTGTGTTAGTGTTGAAAAACCACTTTTCGCACTTGTGTTGGTGCAGGAAACCACTTTTGCACTTGTATTAGTGTGGAAAAAACACTTTTTGTACTTGTGATAGTGTTGAAAAACCACTTTTCGCACTTGTGTTAGTGTTGAAAAACCACTTTTCGCACTTGTGTTGGTGCAGGAAACCACTTTTCGCACTTGTGTTAATGTTGAAAAACCACTTTTCGCACTTGTGTTAGTGTTGAAAAACCACTTTTCGCACTTGTGTTAGTGTTGAAAAACCACTTTTCGCACTTGTGTTGGTGCAGGAAACCACTTTTGCACTTGTATTAGTGTGGAAAAAACACTTTTCGCTCTTGTGTTAGTGTTGAAAAACCACTTTTCGCACTTGTATTAGTGTTGAAAAACCACTTTTCGCACTTGTGTTAGTGTTGAAAAACCACTTTTGCACTTGTATTAGTGTTGAAAAACCACTTTTCGCACTTGTGTTAGTGTTGAAAAACCACTTTTCGCACATGTGTTGGTGCAGGAAACCACTTTTGCACTTGTATTAGTGTGCAAAAAACACTTTTTGCACTTGTGATAGTGTTGAAAAACCACTTTTCGCACTTGTGTTAGTGTTGAAAAACCACTTTTCGCACTTGTGTTAGTGTTGAAAAACCACTTTTCGCACTTGTGTTGGTGCAGGAAACCACTTTTGCACTTGTATTAGTGTGGAAAAAACACTTTTTGCACTTTTGATAGTGTTGAAAAACCACTTTTCACACTTGTGTTGGTGCAGGAAACCACTATTGCACTTGTATTAGTGTGGAAAAACGACTTTTCGCACTTGTGTTAGTGTTGGAAAACCAATTTTCGCACTTGTGTTAGTGTTGAAAAACCACTTTTCGCACATGTGTTGGTGCAGGAAACCACTTTTGCACTTGTATTATTGTGGAAAAAACACTTTTTGCACTTGTGATAGTGTTGAAAAACCACTTTTCGCACTTGTGTTAGTGTTGAAAAACCACTTTTCGCACTTGTGTTAGTGTTGAAAAACCACTTTTCGCACTTGTGTTGGTGCAGGAAACCACCTTTGCACTTGTATTAGTGTGGAAAAAACACTTTTTGCACTTGTGATAGTGTTAAAAAACCACTTTTCGCACTTGTGTTAGTGTTGAAAAACCACTTTTCGCACTTGTGTTGGTGCAGGAAACCACTTTTGCACTTGTATTAGTGTGGAAAAACCACTTTTCGCACTTGTGTTAGTGTTGAAAAACCACTTTTCGCACTTGTGTTAGTGTTGAAAAACCACTTTTTGCACTTGTGTTGGAGCAGGAAACCACTTTTGCACTTGTATTAGTGTGGAAAAACACTTTTTGCACTTGTGATAGTGTTGAAAAACCACTTTTCGCACTTGTGTTAGTGTTGAAAAACCACTTTTTGCACTTGTGTTGGTGCAGGAAACCACTTTTGCACTTGTATTAGTGTGGAAAAACCACTTTTCGCACGTGTGTTAGTGTTGAAAAACCACTTTTCACACTTATGTTAGTGTTGAAAAACCACTTTCGCACTTGTGTTAGTGTTGAAAAAACACTTTTCGCACTTGTGTTGGTGCAGGAAACCACTTTTGCACTTGTATTAGTGTGGAAAAAACACTCTTCGCACTTGTGTTAGTGTTGAAAAACCACTTTTCGCACTTGTGTTAGTGTTGAAAAACCACTTTTCGCACTTGTGTTAGTGTTGAAAAAACACTTTTTGCACTTGTGTTAGTGTTGAAAAACCACTTTTCGCACTTGTGTTGGTGCAGGAAACCACTTTTGCACTTGTATTAGTGTGGAAAAAACACTTTTCGCACTTGTGTTAGTGTTGAAAAAACACTTTTCGCACTTGTGTTAGTGTTGAAAAACTACTTTTCGCACTTGTGTTGGTGCAGGAAACCACTTTTGCACTTGTATTAGTGTGGAAAAAACACTTTTTGCACTTGTGTTAGTGTTGAAAAACCACTTTTCACACTTGTGTTAGTGTTGAAAAACCACTTTTCGCACTTGTGTTGGTGCAGGAAATCACTTTTGCACTTGTATTAGTGTGGAAAAAACACTTTTTGCACTTGTGATAGTGTTGAAAAACCACTTTTCGCACTTGTGTTGGTGCAGGAAACCACTTTTCGCACTTGTGTTGGTGCAGGAAACCACTTATCGCACTTGTGTTAGTGTGGAAAAAACACTTTTTGCACTTGTGTTAGTGTTGAAAAGCCACTTTTCGCACTTGTGTTAGTGTTGTAAAACCACTTTTCACACTTGTGTTGGTGCAGGAAACCACTTTTCCACTTGTATTAGTGTGGAAAAACCACTTTTCGCACTTGTGTTAGTGTTGAAAAGCCACTTTTCGCACTTGTGTTAGTGTTGAAAAACCACTTTTCGCACTTGTGTTAGTGTTGAAAAACCACTTTTCGCACTTGTGTTGGTGCAGGAAACCACTTTTGCACTTGTATTAGTGTGGAAAAAACACTTTTCGCTCTTGTGTTAGTGTTGAAAAACCACTTTTCGCACTTGTATTAGTGTTGAAAAACCACTTTTCGCACTTGTGTTAGTGTTGAAAAACCACTTTTCGCACTTGTGTTGGTGCAGGAAACCACTTTTGCACTTGTATTAGTGTGGAAAAACCACTTTTCGCACTTGTGTTAGTGTTGAAAAACCACTTTTCGCACTTGTGTTAGTGTTGAAAAACCACTTTTCGCACATGTGTTGGTGCAGGAAACCACTTTTGCACGTGTATTAGTGTGCAAAAAACACTTTTTGCACTTGTGATAGTGTTGAAAAACCACTTTTCGCACTTGTGTTAGTGTTGAAAAACCACTTTTCGCACTTGTGTTAGTGTTGAAAAACCACTTTTCGCACTTGTGTTGGTGCAGGAAACCACTTTTGCACTTGTATTAGTGTGGAAAAAACACTTTTTGCACTTTTGATAGTGTTGAAAAACCACTTTTCACACTTGTGTTGGTGCAGGAAACCACTATTGCACTTGTATTAGTGTGGAAAAACGACTTTTCGCACTTGTGTTAGTGTTGGAAAACCAATTTTCGCACTTGTGTTAGTGTTGAAAAACCACTTTTCGCACATGTGTTGGTGCAGGAAACCACTTTTGCACTTGTATTATTGTGGAAAAAACACTTTTTGCACTTGTGATAGTGTTGAAAAACCACTTTTCGCACTTGTGTTAGTGTTGAAAAACCACTTTTCGCACTTGTGTTAGTGTTGAAAAACCACTTTTCGCACTTGTGTTGGTGCAGGAAACCACCTTTGCACTTGTATTAGTGTGGAAAAAACACTTTTTGCACTTGTGATAGTGTTAAAAAACCACTTTTCGCACTTGTGTTAGTGTTGAAAAACCACTTTTCGCACTTGTGTTGGTGCAGGAAACCACTTTTGCACTTGTATTAGTGTGGAAAAACCACTTTTCGCACTTGTGTTAGTGTTGAAAAACCACTTTTCGCACTTGTGTTAGTGTTGAAAAACCACTTTTTGCACTTGTGTTGGAGCAGGAAACCACTTTTGCACTTGTATTAGTGTGGAAAAACACTTTTTGCACTTGTGATAGTGTTGAAAAACCACTTTTCGCACTTGTGTTAGTGTTGAAAAACCACTTTTTGCACTTGTGTTGGTGCAGGAAACCACTTTTGCACTTGTATTAGTGTGGAAAAACCACTTTTCGCACGTGTGTTAGTGTTGAAAAACCACTTTTCACACTTATGTTAGTGTTGAAAAACCACTTTCGCACTTGTGTTAGTGTTGAAAAAACACTTTTCGCACTTGTGTTGGTGCAGGAAACCACTTTTGCACTTGTATTAGTGTGGAAAAAACACTCTTCGCACTTGTGTTAGTGTTGAAAAACCACTTTTCGCACTTGTGTTAGTGTTGAAAAACCACTTTTCGCACTTGTGTTAGTGTTGAAAAAACACTTTTTGCACTTGTGTTAGTGTTGAAAAACCACTTTTCGCACTTGTGTTGGTGCAGGAAACCACTTTTGCACTTGTATTAGTGTGGAAAAAACACTTTTCGCACTTGTGTTAGTGTTGAAAAAACACTTTTCGCACTTGTGTTAGTGTTGAAAAACTACTTTTCGCACTTGTGTTGGTGCAGGAAACCACTTTTGCACTTGTATTAGTGTGGAAAAAACACTTTTTGCACTTGTGTTAGTGTTGAAAAACCACTTTTCACACTTGTGTTAGTGTTGAAAAACCACTTTTCGCACTTGTGTTGGTGCAGGAAATCACTTTTGCACTTGTATTAGTGTGGAAAAAACACTTTTTGCACTTGTGATAGTGTTGAAAAACCACTTTTCGCACTTGTGTTGGTGCAGGAAACCACTTTTCGCACTTGTGTTGGTGCAGGAAACCACTTATCGCACTTGTGTTAGTGTGGAAAAAACACTTTTTGCACTTGTGTTAGTGTTGAAAAGCCACTTTTCGCACTTGTGTTAGTGTTGTAAAACCACTTTTCACACTTGTGTTGGTGCAGGAAACCACTTTTCCACTTGTATTAGTGTGGAAAAACCACTTTTCGCACTTGTGTTAGTGTTGAAAAGCCACTTTTCGCACTTGTGTTAGTGTTGTAAAACCACTTTTCACACTTGTGTTGGTGCAGGAAACCACTTTTGCACTTGTATTAGTGTGGAAAAAACACTTTTTGTACTTGTGATAGTGTTGAAAAACCACTTTTCGCACTTGTGTTAGTGTTGAAAAACCACTTTTCGCACTTGTGTTGGTGCAGGAAACCACTTTTGCACTTGTATTAGTGTGGAAAAAACACTTTTCGCACTTGTGTTAGTGTTGAAAAACCACTTTTCGCACTTGTGTTAGTGTTGAAAAACCACTTTTCGCACATGTGTTGGTGCAGGAAACCACTTTTGCACTTGTATTATTGTGGAAAAAACACTTTTTGCACTTGTGTTAGTGTTGAAAAACCACTTTTCACACTTGTGTTGGTGCAGGAAACCACTATTGCACTTGTATTAGTGTGGAAAAAACACTTTTTGCACTTTTGATAGTGTTGAAAAACCACTTTTCATACTTGTGTTGGTGCAGGAAACCACTATTGCACTTGTATTAGTGTGGAAAAACCACTTTTCGCACTTGTGTTAGTGTTGGAAAACCACTTTTCACACTTGTGTTAGTGTTGAAAAACCACTTTTCGCACATGTGTTGGTGCAGGAAACCACTTTTGCACTTGTATTATTGTGGAAAAAACACTTTTTGCACTTGTGAAATTGTTGAAAAACCACTTTTCGCACTTGTGTTAGTGTTGAAAAACCACTTTTCGCACTTGTGTTAGTGTTGAAAAACCACTTTTCGCACTTGTGTTGGTGCAGGAAACCACTTTTGCACTTGTATTAGTGTGGAAAAACCACTTTTCGCACTTGTGTTAGTGTTGAAAAACCACTTTTCGCACTTGTGTTAGTGTTGAAAAACCACTTTTTGCCCTTGTGTTGGTGCAGGAAACCACTTTTGCACTTGTATTAGTGTGGAAAAAACACTTTTTGCACTTGTGATAGTGTTGAAAAACCACTTTTCGCACTTGTGTTAGTGTGGAAAAACACTTTTTGCACTTGTGATAGTGTTGAAAAACCACTTTTCGCACTTGTGTTAGTGTTGAAAAACCACTTTTTGCACTTGTGTTGGTGCAGGAAACCACTTTTGCACTTGTATTAGTGTGGAAAAACCACTTTTCGCACGTGTGTTAGTGTTGAAAAACCACTTTTCACACTTATGTTAGTGTTGAAAAACCACTTTCGCACTTGTGTTAGTGTTGAAAAAACACTTTTCGCACTTGTGTTGGTGCAGGAAACCACTTTTGCACTTGTATTAGTGTGGAAAAAACACTCTTCGCACTTGTGTTAGTGTTGAAAAACCACTTTTCGCACTTGTGTTAGTGTTGAAAAACCACTTTTCGCACTTGTGTTAGTGTTGAAAAAACACTTTTTGCACTTGTGTTAGTGTTGAAAAACCACTTTTCGCACTTGTGTTGGTGCAGGAAACCACTTTTGCACTTGTATTAGTGTGGAAAAAACACTTTTCGCACTTGTGTTAGTGTTGAAAAAACACTTTTCGCACTTGTGTTAGTGTTGAAAAACTACTTTTCGCACTTGTGTTGGTGCAGGAAACCACTTTTGCACTTGTATTAGTGTGGAAAAAACACTTTTTGCACTTGTGTTAGTGTTGAAAAACCACTTTTCACACTTGTGTTAGTGTTGAAAAACCACTTTTCGCACTTGTGTTGGTGCAGGAAATCACTTTTGCACTTGTATTAGTGTGGAAAAAACACTTTTTGCACTTGTGATAGTGTTGAAAAACCACTTTTCGCACTTGTGTTGGTGCAGGAAACCACTTTTCGCACTTGTGTTGGTGCAGGAAACCACTTATCGCACTTGTGTTAGTGTGGAAAAAACACTTTTTGCACTTGTGTTAGTGTTGAAAAGCCACTTTTCGCACTTGTGTTAGTGTTGTAAAACCACTTTTCACACTTGTGTTGGTGCAGGAAACCACTTTTCCACTTGTATTAGTGTGGAAAAACCACTTTTCGCACTTGTGTTAGTGTTGAAAAGCCACTTTTCGCACTTGTGTTAGTGTTGAAAAACCACTTTTCGCACTTGTGTTAGTGTTGAAAAACCACTTTTCGCACTTGTGTTGGTGCAGGAAACCACTTTTGCACTTGTATTAGTGTGGAAAAAACACTTTTCGCTCTTGTGTTAGTGTTGAAAAACCACTTTTCGCACTTGTATTAGTGTTGAAAAACCACTTTTCGCACTTGTGTTAGTGTTGAAAAACCACTTTTCGCACTTGTGTTGGTGCAGGAAACCACTTTTGCACTTGTATTAGTGTGGAAAAACCACTTTTCGCACTTGTGTTAGTGTTGAAAAACCACTTTTCGCACTTGTGTTAGTGTTGAAAAACCACTTTTCGCACATGTGTTGGTGCAGGAAACCACTTTTGCACGTGTATTAGTGTGCAAAAAACACTTTTTGCACTTGTGATAGTGTTGAAAAACCACTTTTCGCACTTGTGTTAGTGTTGAAAAACCACTTTTCGCACTTGTGTTAGTGTTGAAAAACCACTTTTCGCACTTGTGTTGGTGCAGGAAACCACTTTTGCACTTGTATTAGTGTGGAAAAAACACTTTTTGCACTTTTGATAGTGTTGAAAAACCACTTTTCACACTTGTGTTGGTGCAGGAAACCACTATTGCACTTGTATTAGTGTGGAAAAACGACTTTTCGCACTTGTGTTAGTGTTGGAAAACCAATTTTCGCACTTGTGTTAGTGTTGAAAAACCACTTTTCGCACATGTGTTGGTGCAGGAAACCACTTTTGCACTTGTATTATTGTGGAAAAAACACTTTTTGCACTTGTGATAGTGTTGAAAAACCACTTTTCGCACTTGTGTTAGTGTTGAAAAACCACTTTTCGCACTTGTGTTAGTGTTGAAAAACCACTTTTCGCACTTGTGTTGGTGCAGGAAACCACCTTTGCACTTGTATTAGTGTGGAAAAAACACTTTTTGCACTTGTGATAGTGTTAAAAAACCACTTTTCGCACTTGTGTTAGTGTTGAAAAACCACTTTTCGCACTTGTGTTGGTGCAGGAAACCACTTTTGCACTTGTATTAGTGTGGAAAAACCACTTTTCGCACTTGTGTTAGTGTTGAAAAACCACTTTTCGCACTTGTGTTAGTGTTGAAAAACCACTTTTTGCACTTGTGTTGGAGCAGGAAACCACTTTTGCACTTGTATTAGTGTGGAAAAACACTTTTTGCACTTGTGATAGTGTTGAAAAACCACTTTTCGCACTTGTGTTAGTGTTGAAAAACCACTTTTTGCACTTGTGTTGGTGCAGGAAACCACTTTTGCACTTGTATTAGTGTGGAAAAACCACTTTTCGCACGTGTGTTAGTGTTGAAAAACCACTTTTCACACTTATGTTAGTGTTGAAAAACCACTTTCGCACTTGTGTTAGTGTTGAAAAAACACTTTTCGCACTTGTGTTGGTGCAGGAAACCACTTTTGCACTTGTATTAGTGTGGAAAAAACACTCTTCGCACTTGTGTTAGTGTTGAAAAACCACTTTTCGCACTTGTGTTAGTGTTGAAAAACCACTTTTCGCACTTGTGTTAGTGTTGAAAAAACACTTTTTGCACTTGTGTTAGTGTTGAAAAACCACTTTTCGCACTTGTGTTGGTGCAGGAAACCACTTTTGCACTTGTATTAGTGTGGAAAAAACACTTTTCGCACTTGTGTTAGTGTTGAAAAAACACTTTTCGCACTTGTGTTAGTGTTGAAAAACTACTTTTCGCACTTGTGTTGGTGCAGGAAACCACTTTTGCACTTGTATTAGTGTGGAAAAAACACTTTTTGCACTTGTGTTAGTGTTGAAAAACCACTTTTCACACTTGTGTTAGTGTTGAAAAACCACTTTTCGCACTTGTGTTGGTGCAGGAAATCACTTTTGCACTTGTATTAGTGTGGAAAAAACACTTTTTGCACTTGTGATAGTGTTGAAAAACCACTTTTCGCACTTGTGTTGGTGCAGGAAACCACTTTTCGCACTTGTGTTGGTGCAGGAAACCACTTATCGCACTTGTGTTAGTGTGGAAAAAACACTTTTTGCACTTGTGTTAGTGTTGAAAAGCCACTTTTCGCACTTGTGTTAGTGTTGTAAAACCACTTTTCACACTTGTGTTGGTGCAGGAAACCACTTTTCCACTTGTATTAGTGTGGAAAAACCACTTTTCGCACTTGTGTTAGTGTTGAAAAGCCACTTTTCGCACTTGTGTTAGTGTTGTAAAACCACTTTTCACACTTGTGTTGGTGCAGGAAACCACTTTTGCACTTGTATTAGTGTGGAAAAAACACTTTTTGTACTTGTGATAGTGTTGAAAAACCACTTTTCGCACTTGTGTTAGTGTTGAAAAACCACTTTTCGCACTTGTGTTGGTGCAGGAAACCACTTTTGCACTTGTATTAGTGTGGAAAAAACACTTTTCGCACTTGTGTTAGTGTTGAAAAACCACTTTTCGCACTTGTGTTAGTGTTGAAAAACCACTTTTCGCACATGTGTTGGTGCAGGAAACCACTTTTGCACTTGTATTATTGTGGAAAAAACACTTTTTGCACTTGTGTTAGTGTTGAAAAACCACTTTTCACACTTGTGTTGGTGCAGGAAACCACTATTGCACTTGTATTAGTGTGGAAAAAACACTTTTTGCACTTTTGATAGTGTTGAAAAACCACTTTTCATACTTGTGTTGGTGCAGGAAACCACTATTGCACTTGTATTAGTGTGGAAAAACCACTTTTCGCACTTGTGTTAGTGTTGGAAAACCACTTTTCACACTTGTGTTAGTGTTGAAAAACCACTTTTCGCACATGTGTTGGTGCAGGAAACCACTTTTGCACTTGTATTATTGTGGAAAAAACACTTTTTGCACTTGTGAAATTGTTGAAAAACCACTTTTCGCACTTGTGTTAGTGTTGAAAAACCACTTTTCGCACTTGTGTTAGTGTTGAAAAACCACTTTTCGCACTTGTGTTGGTGCAGGAAACCACTTTTGCACTTGTATTAGTGTGGAAAAACCACTTTTCGCACTTGTGTTAGTGTTGAAAAACCACTTTTCGCACTTGTGTTAGTGTTGAAAAACCACTTTTTGCCCTTGTGTTGGTGCAGGAAACCACTTTTGCACTTGTATTAGTGTGGAAAAAACACTTTTTGCACTTGTGATAGTGTTGAAAAACCACTTTTCGCACTTGTGTTAGTGTTGAAAAACCACTTTTCGCACTTGTGTTAGTGTTGAAAAACCACTTTTCGCACTTGTGTTAGTGTTGAAAAACCACTTTTCGCACTTGTGTTGGTGCAGGAAACCACTTTTGCACTTGTATTAGTGTGGAAAAAACACTTTTCGCACTTGTGTTAGTGTTGAAAAACCACTTTTCGCACTTGTGTTAGTGTTGAAAAAGCACTTTTCGCACTTGTGTTAGTGTTGAAAAAACACTTTTCGCACTTGTGTTGGTGCAGGAAACCACTTTTGCACTTGTATTAGTGTGGAAAAACCACTTTTCGCACTTGTGTTAGTGTTGAAAAGCCACTTTTTGCACTTGTGTTAGTGTGGAAAAACACTTTTTGCACTTGTGTTGGAGCAGGAAACCACTTTTGCACTTGTATTAGTGTGGAAAAACCACTTTTCGCACTTGTGTTAGTGTTGAAAAACCACTTTTCGCACTTGTGTTAGTGTTGAAAAACCACTTTTTGCACTTGTGTTGGAGCAGGAAACCACTTTTGCACTTGTATTAGTGTGGAAAAACACTTTTTGCACTTGTGATAGTGTTGAAAAACCACTTTTCGCACTTGTGTTAGTGTTGAAAAACCACTTTTTGCACTTGTGTTGGTGCAGGAAACCACTTTTGCACTTGTATTAGTGTGGAAAAAACACTTTTTGCACTTGTGATAGTGTTGAAAAACCACTTTTCGCACTTGTGTTAGTGTTGAAAAACCACTTTTAACACTTGTGTTAGTGTTGAAAAACCACTTTTCGCAATTGTGTTGGTGCAGGAAACCACTTTTGCACTTGTATTAGTGTGGGAAAAACACTTTTCGCACTTGTGTTAGTGTTGAAAAACCACTTTTCGCACTTGTGTTAGTGTTGAAAAACCACTTTTCGCACTTGTGTTAGTGTTGAAAAAACACTTTTTGCACTTGTGTTAGTGTTGAAAAACCACTTTTCGCACTTGTGTTGGTGCAGGAAACCACTTTTGCACTTGTATTAGTGTGGAAAAAACACTTTTCGCACTTGTGTTAGTGTTGAAAAAACACTTTTCGCACTTGTGTTAGTGTTGAAAAACTACTTTTCGCACTTGTGTTGGTGCAGGAAACCACTTTTGCACTTGTATTAGTGTGGAAAAAACACTTTTTGCACTTGTGTTAGTGTTGAAAAACCACTTTTCACACTTGTGTTAGTGTTGAAAAACCACTTTTCGCACTTGTGTTGGTGCAGGAAATCACTTTTGCACTTGTATTAGTGTGGAAAAAACACTTTTTGCACTTGTGATAGTGTTGAAAAACCACTTTTCGCACTTGTGTTGGTGCAGGAAACCACTTTTCGCACTTGTGTTGGTGCAGGAAACCACTTATCGCACTTGTGTTAGTGTGGAAAAAACACTTTTTGCACTTGTGTTAGTGTTGAAAAGCCACTTTTCGCACTTGTGTTAGTGTTGTAAAACCACTTTTCACACTTGTGTTGGTGCAGGAAACCACTTTTCCACTTGTATTAGTGTGGAAAAACCACTTTTCGCACTTGTGTTAGTGTTGAAAAGCCACTTTTCGCACTTGTGTTAGTGTTGTAAAACCACTTTTCACACTTGTGTTGGTGCAGGAAACCACTTTTGCACTTGTATTAGTGTGGAAAAAACACTTTTTGTACTTGTGATAGTGTTGAAAAACCACTTTTCGCACTTGTGTTAGTGTTGAAAAACCACTTTTCGCACTTGTGTTGGTGCAGGAAACCACTTTTGCACTTGTATTAGTGTGGAAAAAACACTTTTCGCACTTGTGTTAGTGTTGAAAAACCACTTTTCGCACTTGTGTTAGTGTTGAAAAACCACTTTTCGCACATGTGTTGGTGCAGGAAACCACTTTTGCACTTGTATTATTGTGGAAAAAACACTTTTTGCACTTGTGTTAGTGTTGAAAAACCACTTTTCACACTTGTGTTGGTGCAGGAAACCACTATTGCACTTGTATTAGTGTGGAAAAAACACTTTTTGCACTTTTGATAGTGTTGAAAAACCACTTTTCATACTTGTGTTGGTGCAGGAAACCACTATTGCACTTGTATTAGTGTGGAAAAACCACTTTTCGCACTTGTGTTAGTGTTGGAAAACCACTTTTCACACTTGTGTTAGTGTTGAAAAACCACTTTTCGCACATGTGTTGGTGCAGGAAACCACTTTTGCACTTGTATTATTGTGGAAAAAACACTTTTTGCACTTGTGAAATTGTTGAAAAACCACTTTTCGCACTTGTGTTAGTGTTGAAAAACCACTTTTCGCACTTGTGTTAGTGTTGAAAAACCACTTTTCGCACTTGTGTTGGTGCAGGAAACCACTTTTGCACTTGTATTAGTGTGGAAAAACCACTTTTCGCACTTGTGTTAGTGTTGAAAAACCACTTTTCGCACTTGTGTTAGTGTTGAAAAACCACTTTTTGCCCTTGTGTTGGTGCAGGAAACCACTTTTGCACTTGTATTAGTGTGGAAAAAACACTTTTTGCACTTGTGATAGTGTTGAAAAACCACTTTTCGCACTTGTGTTAGTGTTGAAAAACCACTTTTCGCACTTGTGTTAGTGTTGAAAAACCACTTTTCGCACTTGTGTTAGTGTTGAAAAACCACTTTTCGCACTTGTGTTGGTGCAGGAAACCACTTTTGCACTTGTATTAGTGTGGAAAAAACACTTTTCGCACTTGTGTTAGTGTTGAAAAACCACTTTTCGCACTTGTGTTAGTGTTGAAAAAGCACTTTTCGCACTTGTGTTAGTGTTGAAAAAACACTTTTCGCACTTGTGTTGGTGCAGGAAACCACTTTTGCACTTGTATTAGTGTGGAAAAACCACTTTTCGCACTTGTGTTAGTGTTGAAAAGCCACTTTTTGCACTTGTGTTAGTGTGGAAAAACACTTTTTGCACTTGTGTTGGAGCAGGAAACCACTTTTGCACTTGTATTAGTGTGGAAAAACCACTTTTCGCACTTGTGTTAGTGTTGAAAAACCACTTTTCGCACTTGTGTTAGTGTTGAAAAACCACTTTTTGCACTTGTGTTGGAGCAGGAAACCACTTTTGCACTTGTATTAGTGTGGAAAAACACTTTTTGCACTTGTGATAGTGTTGAAAAACCACTTTTCGCACTTGTGTTAGTGTTGAAAAACCACTTTTTGCACTTGTGTTGGTGCAGGAAACCACTTTTGCACTTGTATTAGTGTGGAAAAAACACTTTTTGCACTTGTGATAGTGTTGAAAAACCACTTTTCGCACTTGTGTTAGTGTTGAAAAACCACTTTTAACACTTGTGTTAGTGTTGAAAAACCACTTTTCGCAATTGTGTTGGTGCAGGAAACCACTTTTGCACTTGTATTAGTGTGGGAAAAACACTTTTCGCACTTGTGTTAGTGTAGAAAAACCACTTTTCGCACTTGTGTTAGTGTTGAAAAACCACTTTTCGCACTTGTGTTAGTGTTGAAAAACCACTTTTCGCACTTGTGTTGGTGCAGGAAACCACTTTTGCACTTGTATGAGTGTGGAAAAAACACTTTTTGCACTTGTGATAGTGTTGAAAAACCACTTTTCGCACTTGTGTTAGTGTTGAAAAACCACTTTTCGCACTTGTGTTGGTGCAGGAAACCACTTTTGCACTTGTATTAGTGTGGAAAAACCACTTTTCGCACTTGTGTTAGTGTTGAAAAACCACTTTTCGAACTTATGTTAGTGTTGAAAAACCACTTTTCGCACTTGTGTTAGTGTTGAAAAAACAATTTTCGCACTTGTGTTGGTGCAGGAAACCACTTTTGCACTTGTATTAGTGTGGAAAAAACACTTTTCGCACTTGTGTTAGTGTTGAAAAACCACTTTTCGCACTTGTGTTAGTGTTGAAAAACCACTTTTCGCACTTGTGTTAGTGTTGAAAAAACACTTTTCGCACTTGTGTTAGTGTTGAAAAACTACTTTTCGCACTTGTGTTGGTGCAGGAAACCACTTTTGCACTTGTATTAGTGTGGAAAAAACACTTTTTGCACTTGTGTTAGTGTTGAAAAACCACTTTTCACACTTGTGTTAGTGTTGAAAAACCACTTTTCGCACTTGTGTTGGTGCAGGAAATCACTTTTGCACTTGTATTAGTGTGGAAAAAACACTTTTTGCACTTGTGATAGTGTTGAAAAACCACTTTTCGCACTTGTGTTGGTGCAGGAAACCACTTTTCGCACTTGTGTTGGTGCAGGAAACCACTTATCGCACTTGTGTTAGTGTGGAAAAAACACTTTTTGCACTTGTGGTAGTGTTGAAAAGCCACTTTTCGCACTTGTGTTAGTGTTGTAAAACCACTTTTCACACTTGTGTTGGTGCAGGAAACCACTTTTCCACTTGTATTAGTGTGGAAAAAACCACTTTTCGCACTTGTGTTAGTGTTGAAAAGCCACTTTTCGCACTTGTGTTAGTGTTGTAAAACCACTTTTCACACTTGTGTTGGTGCAGGAAACCACTTTTGCACTTGTATTAGTGTGGAAAAAACACTTTTTGTACTTGTGATAGTGTTGAAAAACCACTTTTCGCACTTGTGTTAGTGTTGAAAAACCACTTTTCGCACTTGTGTTGGTGCAGGAAACCACTTTTGCACTTGTATTAGTGTGGAAAAAACACTTTTCGCACTTGTGTTAGTGTTGAAAAACCACTTTTCGCACTTGTGTTAGTGTTGAAAAACCACTTTTCGCACATGTGTTGGTGCAGGAAACCACTTTTGCACTTGTATTATTGTGGAAAAAACACTTTTTGCACTTGTGTTAGTGTTGAAAAACCACTTTTCACACTTGTGTTGGTGCAGGAAACCACTAATGCACTTGTATTAGTGTGGAAAAAACACTTTTTGCACTTTTGATAGTGTTGAAAAACCACTTTTCATACTTGTGTTGGTGCAGGAAACCACTATTGCACTTGTATTAGTGTGGAAAAACCACTTTTCGCACTTGTGTTAGTGTTGGAAAACCACTTTTCACACTTGTGTTAGTGTTGAAAAACCACTTTTCGCACATGTGTTGGTGCAGGAAACCACTTTTGCACTTGTATTATTGTGGAAAAAACACTTTTTGCACTTGTGATAGTGTTGAAAAACCACTTTTCGCACTTGTGTTAGTGTTGAAAAACCACTTTTCGCACTTGTGTTAGTGTTGAAAAACCACTTTTCGCACTTGTGTTGGTGCAGGAAACCACTTTTGCACTTGTATTAGTGTGGAAAAACCACTTTTCGCACTTGTGTTAGTGTTGAAAAACCACTTTTCGCACTTGTGTTAGTGTTGAAAAACCACTTTTTGCACTTGTGTTGGTGCAGGAAACCACTTTTGCACTTGTATTAGTGTGGAAAAAACACTTTTTGCACTTGTGATAGTGTTGAAAAACCACTTTTCGCACTTGTGTTAGTGTTGAAAAACCACTTTTCGCACTTGTGTTAGTGTTGAAAAACCACTTTTCGCACTTGTGTTAGTGTTGAAAAACCACTTTTCGCACTTGTGTTGGTGCAGGAAACCACTTTTGCACTTGTATTAGTGTGGAAAAAACACTTTTCGCACTTGTGTTAATGTTGAAAAACCACTTTTCGCACTTGTGTTAGTGTTGAAAAACCACTTTTCGCACTTGTGTTAGTGTTGAAAAAACACTTTTCGCACTTGTGTTGGTGCAGGAAACCACTTTTGCACTTGTATTAGTGTGGAAAAACCACTTTTCGCACTTGTGTTAGTGTTGAAAAACCACTTTTCGCACTTATGTTAGTGTTGAAAAACCACTTTTCGCACTTGTGTTAGTGTTGAAAAAACAATTTTCGCACTTGTGTTGGTGCAGGAAACCACTTTTGCACTTGTATTAGTGTGGAAAAAACACTTTTCGCACTTGTGTTAGTGTTGAAAAACCACTTTTCGCACTTGTGTTAGTGTTGAAAAACCACTTTTCGCACTTGTGTTAGTGTTGAAAAAACACTTTTTGCACTTGTGTTAGTGTTGAAAAACCACTTTTCGCACTTGTGTTGGTGCAGGAAACCACTTTTGCACTTGTATTAGTGTGGAGAAACACTTTTCGCACTTGTGTTAGTGTTGAAAAAACACTTTTTGCACTTGTGTTAGTGTTGAAATACCACTTTTCGCACTTGTGTTGGTGCAGGAAACCACTTTTGCACTTGTATTAGTGTGGAAAAAACACTTTTCGCACTTGTGTTAGTGTTGAAAAAACACTTTTCGCACTTGTGTTAGTGTTGAAAAACTACTTTTCGCACTTGTGTTGGTGCAGGAAACCACTTTTGCACTTGTATTAGTGTGGAAAAAACACTTTTTGCACTTGTGTTAGTGTTGAAAAACCACTTTTCACACTTGTGTTAGTGTTGAAAAACCACTTTTCGCACTTGTGTTGGTGCAGGAAATCACTTTTGCACTTGTATTAGTGTGGAAAAAACACTTTTTGCACTTGTGATAGTGTTGAAAAACCACTTTTCGCACTTGTATTAGTGTGGGAAAAACACTTTTCGCACTTGTGTTAGTGTAGAAAAACCACTTTTCGCACTTGTGTTAGTGTTGAAAAACCACTTTTCGCACTTGTGTTAGTGTTGAAAAACCACTTTTCGCACTTGTGTTGGTGCAGGAAATCACTTTTGCACTTGTATTAGTGTGGAAAAAACACTTTTTGCACTTGTGATAGTGTTGAAAAACCACTTTTCGCACTTGTATTAGTGTGGGAAAAACACTTTTCGCACTTGTGTTAGTGTAGAAAAACCACTTTTCGCACTTGTGTTAGTGTTGAAAAACCACTTTTCGCACTTGTGTTAGTGTTGAAAAACCACTTTTCGCACTTGTGTTGGTGCAGGAAACCACTTTTGCACTTGTATGAGTGTGGAAAAAACACTTTTTGCACTTGTGATAGTGTTGAAAAACCACTTTTCGCACTTGTGTTAGTGTTGAAAAACCACTTTTCGCACTTGTGTTGGTGCAGGAAACCACTTTTGCACTTGTATTAGTGTGGAAAAACCACTTTTCGCACTTGTGTTAGTGTTGAAAAACCACTTTTCGCACTTATGTTAGTGTTGAAAAACCACTTTTCGCACTTGTGTTAGTGTTGAAAAAACAATTTTCGCACTTGTGTTGGTGCAGGAAACCACTTTTGCACTTGTATTAGTGTGGAAAAAACACTTTTCGCACTTGTGTTAGTGTTGAAAAACCACTTTTCGCACTTGTGTTAGTGTTGAAAAACCACTTTTCGCACTTGTGTTAGTGTTGAAAAAACACTTTTTGCACTTGTGTTAGTGTTGAAAAACCACTTTTCGCACTTGTGTTGGTGCAGGAAACCACTTTTGCACTTGTATTAGTGTGGAGAAACACTTTTCGCACTTGTGTTAGTGTTGAAAAAACACTTTTTGCACTTGTGTTAGTGTTGAAATACCACTTTTCGCACTTGTGTTGGTGCAGGAAACCACTTTTGCACTTGTATTAGTGTGGAAAAAACACTTTTCGCACTTGTGTTAGTGTTGAAAAAACACTTTTCGCACTTGTGTTAGTGTTGAAAAACTACTTTTCGCACTTGTGTTGGTGCAGGAAACCACTTTTGCACTTGTATTAGTGTGGAAAAAACACTTTTTGCACTTGTGTTAGTGTTGAAAAACCACTTTTCACACTTGTGTTAGTGTTGAAAAACCACTTTTCGCACTTGTGTTGGTGCAGGAAATCACTTTTGCACTTGTATTAGTGTGGAAAAAACACTTTTTGCACTTGTGATAGTGTTGAAAAACCACTTTTCGCACTTGTGTTGGTGCAGGAAACCACTTTTCGCACTTGTGTTGGTGCAGGAAACCACTTATCGCACTTGTGTTAGTGTGGAAAAAACACTTTTTGCACTTGTGGTAGTGTTGAAAAGCCACTTTTCGCACTTGTGTTAGTGTTGTAAAACCACTTTTCACACTTGTGTTGGTGCAGGAAACCACTTTTCCACTTGTATTAGTGTGGAAAAAACCACTTTTCGCACTTGTGTTAGTGTTGAAAAGCCACTTTTCGCACTTGTGTTAGTGTTGTAAAACCACTTTTCACACTTGTGTTGGTGCAGGAAACCACTTTTGCACTTGTATTAGTGTGGAAAAAACACTTTTTGTACTTGTGATAGTGTTGAAAAACCACTTTTCGCACTTGTGTTAGTGTTGAAAAACCACTTTTCGCACTTGTGTTGGTGCAGGAAACCACTTTTGCACTTGTATTAGTGTGGAAAAAACACTTTTCGCACTTGTGTTAGTGTTGAAAAACCACTTTTCGCACTTGTGTTAGTGTTGAAAAACCACTTTTCGCACATGTGTTGGTGCAGGAAACCACTTTTGCACTTGTATTATTGTGGAAAAAACACTTTTTGCACTTGTGTTAGTGTTGAAAAACCACTTTTCACACTTGTGTTGGTGCAGGAAACCACTATTGCACTTGTATTAGTGTGGAAAAAACACTTTTTGCACTTTTGATAGTGTTGAAAAACCACTTTTCATACTTGTGTTGGTGCAGGAAACCACTATTGCACTTGTATTAGTGTGGAAAAACCACTTTTCGCACTTGTGTTAGTGTTGGAAAACCACTTTTCACACTTGTGTTAGTGTTGAAAAACCACTTTTCGCACATGTGTTGGTGCAGGAAACCACTTTTGCACTTGTATTATTGTGGAAAAAACACTTTTTGCACTTGTGATAGTGTTGAAAAACCACTTTTCGCACTTGTGTTAGTGTTGAAAAACCACTTTTCGCACTTGTGTTAGTGTTGAAAAACCACTTTTCGCACTTGTGTTGGTGCAGGAAACCACTTTTGCACTTGTATTAGTGTGGAAAAACCACTTTTCGCACTTGTGTTAGTGTTGAAAAAACACTTTTTGCACTTGTGTTAGTGTTGAAATACCACTTTTCGCACTTGTGTTGGTGCAGGAAACCACTTTTGCACTTGTATTAGTGTGGAAAAAACACTTTCGCACTTGTGTTAGTGTTGAAAAAACACTTTTCGCACTTGTGTTAGTGTTGAAAAACTACTTTTCGCACTTGTGTTGGTGCAGGAAACCACTTTTGCACTTGTATTAGTGTGGAAAAAACACTTTTTGCACTTGTGTTAGTGTTGAAAAACCACTTTTCACACTTGTGTTAGTGTTGAAAAACCACTTTTCGCACTTGTGTTGGTGCAGGAAATCACTTTTGCACTTGTATTAGTGTGGAAAAAACACTTTTTGCACTTGTGATAGTGTTGAAAAACCACTTTTCGCACTTGTGTTGGTGCAGGAAACCACTTTTCGCACTTGTGTTGGTGCAGGAAACCACTTATCGCACTTGTGTTAGTGTGGAAAAAACACTTTTTGCACTTGTGGTAGTGTTGAAAAGCCACTTTTCGCACTTGTGTTAGTGTTGTAAAACCACTTTTCACACTTGTGTTGGTGCAGGAAACCACTTTTCCACTTGTATTAGTGTGGAAAAAACCACTTTTCGCACTTGTGTTAGTGTTGAAAAGCCACTTTTCGCACTTGTGTTAGTGTTGTAAAACCACTTTTCACACTTGTGTTGGTGCAGGAAACCACTTTTGCACTTGTATTAGTGTGGAAAAAACACTTTTTGTACTTGTGATAGTGTTGAAAAACCACTTTTCGCACTTGTGTTAGTGTTGAAAAACCACTTTTCGCACTTGTGTTGGTGCAGGAAACCACTTTTGCACTTGTATTAGTGTGGAAAAAACACTTTTCGCACTTGTGTTAGTGTTGAAAAACCACTTTTCGCACTTGTGTTAGTGTTGAAAAACCACTTTTCGCACATGTGTTGGTGCAGGAAACCACTTTTGCACTTGTATTATTGTGGAAAAAACACTTTTTGCACTTGTGTTAGTGTTGAAAAACCACTTTTCACACTTGTGTTGGTGCAGGAAACCACTATTGCACTTGTATTAGTGTGGAAAAAACACTTTTTGCACTTTTGATAGTGTTGAAAAACCACTTTTCATACTTGTGTTGGTGCAGGAAACCACTATTGCACTTGTATTAGTGTGGAAAAACCACTTTTCGCACTTGTGTTAGTGTTGGAAAACCACTTTTCACACTTGTGTTAGTGTTGAAAAACCACTTTTCGCACATGTGTTGGTGCAGGAAACCACTTTTGCACTTGTATTATTGTGGAAAAAAACACTTTTTGCACTTGTGATAGTGTTGAAAAACCACTTTTCGCACTTGTGTTAGTGTTGAAAAACCACTTTTCGCACTTGTGTTAGTGTTGAAAAACCACTTTTCGCACTTGTGTTGGTGCAGGAAACCACTTTTGCACTTGTATTAGTGTGGAAAAACCACTTTTCGCACTTGTGTTAGTGTTGAAAAACCACTTTTCGCACTTGTGTTAGTGTTGAAAAACCACTTTTTGCACTTGTGTTGGTGCAGGAAACCACTTTTGCACTTGTATTAGTGTGGAAAAAACACTTTTTGCACTTGTGATAGTGTTGAAAAACCACTTTTCGCACTTGTGTTAGTGTTGAAAAACCACTTTTCGCACTTGTGTTAGTGTTGAAAAACCACTTTTCGCACTTGTGTTAGTGTTGAAAAACCACTTTTCGCACTTGTGTTGGTGCAGGAAACCACTTTTGCACTTGTATTAGTGTGGAAAAAACACTTTTCGCACTTGTGTTAATGTTGAAAAACCACTTTTCGCATTTGTGTTAGTGTTGAAAAACCACTTTTCGCACTTGTGTTAGTGTTGAAAAAACACTTTTCGCACTTGTGTTGGTGCAGGAAACCACTTTTGCACTTGTATTAGTGTGGAAAAACCACTTTTCGCACTTGTGTTAGTGTTGAAAAACCACTTTTCGCACTTATGTTAGTGTTGAAAAACCACTTTTCGCACTTGTGTTAGTGTTGAAAAAACAATTTTCGCACTTGTGTTGGTGCAGGAAACCACTTTTGCACTTGTATTAGTGTGGAAAAAACACTTTTCGCACTTGTGTTAGTGTTGAAAAACCACTTTTCGCACTTGTGTTAGTGTTGAAAAACCACTTTTCGCACTTGTGTTAGTGTTGAAAAAACACTTTTTGCACTTGTGTTAGTGTTGAAAAACCACTTTTCGCACTTGTGTTGGTGCAGGAAACCACTTTTGCACTTGTATTAGTGTGGAGAAACACTTTTCGCACTTGTGTTAGTGTTGAAAAAACACTTTTTGCACTTGTGTTAGTGTTGAAATACCACTTTTCGCACTTGTGTTGGTGCAGGAAACCACTTTTGCACTTGTATTAGTGTGGAAAAAACACTTTTCGCACTTGTGTTAGTGTTGAAAAAACACTTTTCGCACTTGTGTTAGTGTTGAAAAACTACTTTTCGCACTTGTGTTGGTGCAGGAAACCACTTTTGCACTTGTATTAGTGTGGAAAAAACACTTTTTGCACTTGTGTTAGTGTTGAAAAACCACTTTTCACACTTGTGTTAGTGTTGAAAAACCACTTTTCGCACTTGTGTTGGTGCAGGAAATCACTTTTGCACTTGTATTAGTGTGGAAAAAACACTTTTTGCACTTGTGATAGTGTTGAAAAACCACTTTTCGCACTTGTATTAG